>NW_027508919.1:15947500-16197500 GCF_051911475.1 Siphateles boraxobius
TGCAAAACAGTGAGTACTTTCTCTATAATTAATTTATGCTACGGTGCTGTTTACCTGTAATATGCAATGATGTTTAATCTGAAAAATTGTTTATACATAAGGAAAAGACGGTATAATTCATTAGTGGTGATACAGATATTAAAATGTATCTACTATATTAATTTATCAAACTGGTTTAAAAATATGGAGCATTGTATTATGATATTGATGTGATACAGATATTAACATGTATCTACTATATTAATTTATCAAAGTATGATTTTTTTTAAAAAAATATGGAGCATTGTATTATGATATCGATGTGATACAGATATTAACACGTATCTACTATATTAATTTATCAAAGTATGATTTTTTTAAATATGGAGCATTGTATTATGATTATGTATTATGTTTTTTTTTTAAACCATATTACAAAAGTATCAGTTTAACACGACTGTTTTACAGCAATGTTTATTTTGCATTATGCTATGTTGTTTTGACTGTTGTATTTTTTATCCGATGTAACTAAAATCTGCAGCATTGTTTATTTAAGCTGCGGGGTTTCCATAAAGGACCTTAAAATAAAATGTTTTGGATTTATTCAGTTTTAAATCTTATTTAGAGATTATTTTAGTCAGACATGCTTATATGTGAATAGGCCTATTTAATTCCTCTTCAGTTACTTACTTCTTAAATTTTGCTAGGTTACTTTTTAATTCTTCTTTTACTCTGTCTTTGATTTTAACTTTTAGCAATTTGCATGATAAAATTGTTTAAAATGTAAGCTATAAATATGAATGGCACAATGTGATAACCAAAATATATAAAAGTCAAGTCAAAGCTATTTATATAGGCTAGCACTTTTCATTGCCATTTAAAATAACATGGTCTTTCCTTTTCTCTCTAGAGACAGCAAACACTGCAGGACAATCAGGCACCCAAGTAACATGTTAGTATGGTTTATATTTTATTTTTAATGAGAAAACATTATAGAGTGCAACAGGCGGTATCTGGGAGTAAAAACATTTACTTTCTCCATACGGAAATTAATTTAAAAGACAGACCTACTGTGAGCTAAGAGGTTGTTAATACATGGTATTTGCTTCTGATCAAGCCTTCAGCTTATTTTTTTTTTTGTAATTAATCATGTTTTACAGTTGAACTCCAGGTGAATACTACATTACCCATGAGCCATGATGCTGTAGTGAAAATTATGTCAAACATAGTTTAAAAAAAAAAAAAAAAAAAAAAGCAACACACTCCAAAATAGCTCTGCCCCCTCCCATGAAGCACTGCGAATGACATAATCTCCCTACCCTCTCAAAATACTGAAATGTTTGTATAAGCTATATATGCGTATTTATATATAAATATATATTTTTTTTAAAATCACTATGGGAAACAAGTATGAAAAAGGGGTGGGGGAGGCACTGTTGCACTCTATGTATAATGAACAATTGACAGATGAACTGACAGATATTTTATGTAAACAGGCAAAATCTCTGCATCTGATGGTGGCCATGTGTTTTCACCGATCATAACTGGTTTAACTCTTGGCTCCTTTGAGATCAACATGACTTCTGCCAAATCAAATGTACCGGCACATTGTAAGTGTAATAAAACAGTTTCGCCTATGTATTAAATTAATCTTAATTAAGCAGTCCGAGTTAATTATTTGGGACCAATTTTAAGGAAGGTTACATTCTGGTCTAACAGTGTCATGTACAAATTTGCAATACAGAATTGTTTTTGGTACTATTGGATCGAGTTTTGTAGAATTTATTTTATGTGCTGTCCTGCTCCTGGATTATTCAGACTCAGAATTGTAACTATTACTATAGCCTTTATCAGCCATTTATTTTACTGCAGACTTATCAACCTTATTTATTTACTGCAGATTTTATCAAAGCAACTAATTAACTCAATTCATGGCAGCAATAATTAAAGAAGAAAAAAAAAAAATGAACAATTGACAGATGAACTGACAGATATTTTATGTAAACAGGCAAAATCTCTACATCTGATGATGGCCATGTGTTTTCGCCGATCATAACTGGTTCAAGCTCCTTTGAGATCAATATGACTTCTGCCAAATCAAATGTGCCAGCAAATTGTAAGTGTAATACACGAGAAACTATTAAAACAGTTTTTGCGTATGTAATGTATAAAATTAATCTTAATTAAGCAGTCCGAGTTAACTATTTGGGACTAATTTTAAGGAAAGTTACATTCTGATCTAACAGCATCATGTACAAATTTGAAATATTTTTGGTACTATTGGATCGAGTTTTGTAGAATAAACCCAGATTAATTTATTTTATGCGGTGTCATGCTCCTGGATTATTCAGACTCAGAATTGTAACTATAGCCTTTTATTTTACGGCACTTATTTATTTTACTACAGATTTGATCAAAGCCAAATACTGTCCAAAAGGGACGACTGGGAAAGAAGAGAAACAGGTCAATACAAGGTTAGATTCAATCTTTATATTCTTTCCCATTTTGCCTTCATTTTCCTTTTCCTGTTTTAATTTTTCAATTTTTATATTCTCAGATCATCAAGGGTTTCTGAAAGCAAACACCAGTCAGTTGGTCGAAAAAATGAAGAACATTGATTCAATCATTGACAATCTTGATTGCTCAATGAATCAGTTACAAATGTGCGAGCGAATCCGACATGAAGACGAGGGAACCGCTGGACTATGTGAATTGTGAAAGCATTTTCAACGACCTGGTCAACGCTTTGTTCAAGCATGAAGAATCTCTCATGAAGAAACTGCAATAACCACTGTTGTAGCCTATTGTTTGGCATTATGTACTTAAATAGTTTTTTTAAATAAAATGTTTTTAATAATTGATTGGTGATGGAGTTTTAATTTTTGTATTTAGAACCAAGTATATTGCACAAGTAAGAAGAAACCAAACTGGCCATATAATGATATATTGCACATAATAAACAATGGCAAAATTTGTATTCCTTAAAAAACAGGCAATGTTTGAGAACCCTAATATTGGTGTAATCTCTGCGAGGTCTCAACCACAAACGCAAAACTTTGTGGTGGGTGATACGGGCATAGCTTTACTAAAGGAAAATATTATGGAAGTAATTTTCAAACTATATTTTATTTATTTATATTATGGTTTTCATGTTGATTTAAAGTTTTTGTTATTAACTAATACCTTTATTTTTTACATCCAGCACAAAATTTTGTTCAAAAATCGTTCTCTGACCCCAAATAATCAGATAATGTTGTGTTCACAATCTATAATTAGATATTCTCCTGCTTAGTATGTGTGTAAATAGTTGTGCTTAAATATTTGGATGTATTTTTACAAGCCAACATATTTTGTCACACTGTAGCGATTTTTATATAACATATTTTGTCACACACTTGTAAAGACTATGGCCTACCTTTAAAACATAATCTTTATACAGGAATCACCCGTGTCCAAAACATCCATGTAAGATTCAAAAGACCAAATCACTAAGAAGACAGGGGATGAAAAGCACCGTTTATAATAAATACACAAAGTATTAATGCAAAAAGTAAGTGTATGCTGTTTCACACTTAAACTATTACAACAGAATCACATCTGACTATGCAGATAAAATTGCACAAAAGTAAATTCTAGTGATCAACTTGCTAAAGAGTCAATACAACATGAGCCATTTAAAGCAAATACGAAAAGCCACTTGTGATCAGTTTTGTATGTTTGTAATTGACATCATGTTTCTTTTTGTACAGTTTGCAAAAACTATAGTCTCCGAGCGTGGTCAAACATATAGGAATTTATGAAAAACATGAACAGATATTTCTACATGAGATATTTATTTTAGAACATCTTTCAGCTATGTTTACGAAACATCGACATGAAAGATGAGTATTGCTGTTTTTCTGTTACCTATAAAACTATTATACTTCAAACTCGTCTAGCTATTGCCCAGTTCACAGCACAGTCGGTTATTTTTTCTACGTGGCTAAACAACGGTTAAGCTAATGAATTACCGTTGAAAGGCGGGATGATTCATTTTTTATTCCGTCTACACCGATACTTTGACACAAGAGTTTTAGTCAGGGGGTCTTTTAGGCCTGATCCAGAAAACAGACATTGTGTTTTATGTCTTAATAATCGTTCTTCTTTTTATGAAAAGTAAGCAGTTTTTGGCCTCATCATCAAAAATGTTTAAACATATTGTAAATATCAATTGTTATATAAATTATATGTGAAACACGCTCAGTCGCATTAGAGTCGGATTCTTGTTTATATTGAAGTTTGTTATTGAACCGCTAGTGTTCTTAAATTGTTTACCACGGTTTCATTTTTAACAACACAATCGTAACACTTTTCGTATTTTGTACGATGTTTTCTTTACACTCTCACCCCATGGATATCGGTTTCCTACAGTTAGCTGTAATGTTGGTGAACTCTAGGCCTTCTCTTTTTCATATACGACAGTATTTGCATGAATTGGCTTGATTTAATAAAATGATGGTTTAAACCACATTATATTATTATACCATTTTTAAATTGCGCTTAAATGTATATTTTATATTTTAACCCTTTATGCAAATATAGAATAGGCCTACCGCACAAGGATCTCTGAAATATTTTTTTCGTGTAAAACATCTATGTAGATCTATGTTTTTAAAAATACAAAGACATCTTTCTACCAGCGACCCTCAAAATCTGGGCATACAACAAAACACAGTGCATCCGTGTAGCTACGATGATTGATCAGAAAATTACTTTTGTCGCTTTGTTTGAAGAAACACTTTAATCAGCTGGTGCTTGATAACTATTAAACAACCCTCAATTCGGTAATGATGCGATATTGATATCGCGTTTTAATTTCAACTCAATGCGCTAAAGGTCTATAACTGAACTTTAACGTCTTAATATTTGGTAAAAGTTAACTTAAAGCCTTACTTTCTAAACGCTTTTTACGGAACTTGTTGCGAACATTCACTCAGCCATATGTTTAAAAAATATATATATTGGTGTAATTAATAGAATTCTCTCTGGCGGTATATGCATAACTTCTCCATGACTTATGATTCAATGAGGCTTTAATCCTACGTAACAGTTTACGATGTCATGACGATGACACCCCTATACAACTCCTCCTACGGGCGGGTGAGCACTATCAGTTGTCCTGATAAACTCTACACAGAGCCCAGCCTCAGTTATCGCACGCAAGCCGGTTTCTCCTAACTGTTTGTGTGTGTGTGGTGGTAACGCTGCTAAACCTGGTTTCGACGCTACAGACGGTTGCTTCAAATGGATTCAAAATCGTAAAAACGCTGACTGTTGGGTCTACTGCTACATCTCATTAATCAGAAGTTGAAGGAACATTTGCGAGGAACCGTGGTAAACATTTGGTTGGCCTGCTAAAGCTTGCTTCGACATTCCTGTTTGTTTGAACCTACCGCAAACTAGTCTTCTACGACTCATCATAGCATTTGTCCTAAACAGGTGCGGGTTAAAATCACAGCCTGAGACTATTCAAGGAACACTCGGGGCTATTCTGCGCGAATTAAAAGACGAGCCATTCATCGGTACTAAACTACAAGAAATCAGAGACGAGCTTTTGGACAAATCCAGCAAGGAGATCGTCTCCGACGTCGTCGACCTCTGGCTAGGTTTCTCAATCGTGAATGGAGAGTGACCAAACCCCCACCAGCATGGCTGCTGCCTTTAGCCGAAAGAGTTACATGGAATTCATGTTTAAAGGACATTACAGAACCCAGCTGATTTCATTAATGGAAAGAGTCATCGAGTATTCAAGTGAATCGGATGATGATGATGATGATGATGACGACGTTAATGTTGAAACCAAGCGTGTAAGAAATCTCAAGAAACATATGAGATTGATAAGAGGTACGCCTGATTCTTGGGGTGAATTATCAAACATATGTGTCAACGGTATTGAGCCGCCGTCTGTACTTGTAAAAGATGCTCTGGTTATGATGCTTGAATGCAGCTGTGAGTTAGAAATCCCCGATGTACTCTGTATGTGTACGTATGTGGCCGATGTATGTAAGCTAATGATACCAAAACTAAAAGACAATGACGAGGATGACACGTCCAGAGTTATCGAAATGTTTGTCAATTACATCATAGATCGTAACATGATGGATTGCAGAAATTTCATCTACTGGTTAGACTATCAATGATGTTATTGTTACCCCTTTTTTCACTAGCCTCTAATGTCATTATATCATTTAGAGTTTTGTACGACCATTATTTATTTTATTAATTCTTTTATTATATTACTTATAACATGTAGTCATTATCTATCCTGTTTTTACTGATTGTAATATTAGATGTGTCATTTTAATAAAAAGGTTGAACCACGATGCATATGTGTGTGTTATTTCTTTTACAGAGGTCGAAACGAGAACATGTCGGAGCTTTTGAAAAAGCTTATTATAGACCGTCTAACCCTGAGTCTTTAGGCGGTTAAAAACGTTTAAAAGACGCAGTCTTAAAGGATAATGGAGTTCGACTAAGTGATAAGAGGTTTCGGATCGGTTGTCTTCAGGAATTCTATTAATTACACCAATATATATATTTTTTAAACATATGGCTGAGTGAATGTTCGCAACAAGTTCCGTAAAAAGCGTTTAGAAAGTAAGGCTTTAAGTTAACTTTTACCAAATATTAAGACGTTAAAGTTCAGTTATAGACCTTTAGCGCATTGAGTTGAAATTAAAACGCGATATCAATATCGCATCATTACCGAATTGAGGGTTGTTTAATAGTTATCAAGCACCAGCTGATTAAAGTGTTTCTTCAAACAAAGCGACAAAAGTAATTTTCTGATCAATCATCGTAGCTACACGGATGCACTGTGTTTTGTTGTATGCCCAGATTTTGAGGGTCGCTGGTAGAAAGATGTCTTTGTATTTTTAAAAACATAGATCTACATAGATGTTTTACACGAAAAAAATATTTCAGAGATCCTTGTGCGGTAGGCCTATTCTATATTTGCATAAAGGGTTAAAATATAAAATATACATTTAAGCGCAATTTAAAAATGGTATAATAATATAATGTGGTTTAAACCATCATTTTATTAAATCAAGCCAATTCATGCAAATACTGTCGTATATGAAAAAGAGAAGGCCTAGAGTTCACCAACATTACAGCTAACTGTAGGAAACCGATATCCATGGGGTGAGAGTGTAAAGAAAACATCGTACAAAATACGAAAAGTGTTACGATTGTGTTGTTAAAAATGAAACCGTGGTAAACAATTTAAGAACACTAGCGGTTCAATAACAAACTTCAATATAAACAAGAATCCGACTCTAATGCGACTGAGCGTGTTTCACATATAATTTATATAACAATTGATATTTACAATATGTTTAAACATTTTTGATGATGAGGCCAAAAACTGCTTACTTTTCATAAAAAGAAGAACGATTATTAAGACATAAAACACAATGTCTGTTTTCTGGATCAGGCCTAAAAGACCCCCTGACTAAAACTCTTGTGTCAAAGTATCGGTGTAGACGGAATAAAAAATGAATCATCCCGCCTTTCAACGGTAATTCATTAGCTTAACCGTTGTTTAGCCACGTAGAAAAAATAACCGACTGTGCTGTGAACTGGGCAATAGCTAGACGAGTTTGAAGTATAATAGTTTTATAGGTAACAGAAAAACAGCAATACTCATCTTTCATGTCGATGTTTCGTAAACATAGCTGAAAGATGTTCTAAAATAAATATCTCATGTAGAAATATCTGTTCATGTTTTTCATAAATTCCTATATGTTTGACCACGCTCGGAGACTATAGTTTTTGCAAACTGTACAAAAAGAAACATGATGTCAATTACAAACATACAAAACTGATCACAAGTGGCTTTTCGTATTTGCTTTAAATGGCTCATGTTGTATTGACTCTTTAGCAAGTTGATCACTAGAATTTACTTTTGTGCAATTTTATCTGCATAGTCAGATGTGATTCTGTTGTAATAGTTTAAGTGTGAAACAGCATACACTTACTTTTTGCATTAATACTTTGTGTATTTATTATAAACGGTGCTTTTCATCCCCTGTCTTCTTAGTGATTTGGTCTTTTGAATCTTACATGGATGTTTTGGACACGGGTGATTCCTGTATAAAGATTATGTTTTAAAGGTAGGCCATAGTCTTTACAAGTGTGTGACAAAATATGTTATATAAAAATCGCTACAGTGTGACAAAATATGTTGGCTTGTAAAAATACATCCAAATATTTAAGCACAACTATTTACACACATACTAAGCAGGAGAATATCTAATTATAGATTGTGAACACAACATTATCTGATTATTTGGGGTCAGAGAACGATTTTTGAACAAAATTTTGTGCTGGATGTAAAAAATAAAGGTATTAGTTAATAACAAAAACTTTAAATCAACATGAAAACCATAATATAAATAAATAAAATATAGTTTGAAAATTACTTCCATAATATTTTCCTTTAGTAAAGCTATGCCCGTATCACCCACCACAAAGTTTTGCGTTTGTGGTTGAGACCTCGCAGAGATTACACCAATATTAGGGTTCTCAAACATTGCCTGTTTTTTAAGGAATACAAATTTTGCCATTGTTTATTATGTGCAATATATCATTATATGGCCAGTTTGGTTTCTTCTTACTTGTGCAATATACTTGGTTCTAAATACAAAAATTAAAACTCCATCACCAATCAATTATTAAAAACATTTTATTTAAAAAAACTATTTAAGTACATAATGCCAAACAATAGGCTACAACAGTGGTTATTGCAGTTTCTTCATGAGAGATTCTTCATGCTTGAACAAAGCGTTGACCAGGTCGTTGAAAATGCTTTCACAATTCACATAGTCCAGCGGTTCCCTCGTCTTCATGTCGGATTCGCTCGCACATTTGTAACTGATTCATTGAGCAATCAAGATTGTCAATGATTGAATCAATGTTCTTCATTTTTTCGACCAACTGACTGGTGTTTGCTTTCAGAAACCCTTGATGATCTGAGAATATAAAAATTGAAAAATTAAAACAGGAAAAGGAAAATGAAGGCAAAATGGGAAAGAATATAAAGATTGAATCTAACCTTGTATTGACCTGTTTCTCTTCTTTCCCAGTCGTCCCTTTTGGACAGTATTTGGCTTTGATCAAATCTGTAGTAAAATAAATAAGTGCCGTAAAATAAAAGGCTATAGTTACAATTCTGAGTCTGAATAATCCAGGAGCATGACACCGCATAAAATAAATTAATCTGGGTTTATTCTACAAAACTCGATCCAATAGTACCAAAAATATTTCAAATTTGTACATGATGCTGTTAGATCAGAATGTAACTTTCCTTAAAATTAGTCCCAAATAGTTAACTCGGACTGCTTAATTAAGATTAATTTTATACATTACATACGCAAAAACTGTTTTAATAGTTTCTCGTGTATTACACTTACAATTTGCTGGCACATTTGATTTGGCAGAAGTCATATTGATCTCAAAGGAGCTTGAACCAGTTATGATCGGCGAAAACACATGGCCATCATCAGATGTAGAGATTTTGCCTGTTTACATAAAATATCTGTCAGTTCATCTGTCAATTGTTCATTTTTTTTTTTTTCTTCTTTAATTATTGCTGCCATGAATTGAGTTAATTAGTTGCTTTGATAAAATCTGCAGTAAATAAATAAGGTTGATAAGTCTGCAGTAAAATAAATGGCTGATAAAGGCTATAGTAATAGTTACAATTCTGAGTCTGAATAATCCAGGAGCAGGACAGCACATAAAATAAATTCTACAAAACTCGATCCAATAGTACCAAAAACAATTCTGTATTGCAAATTTGTACATGACACTGTTAGACCAGAATGTAACCTTCCTTAAAATTGGTCCCAAATAATTAACTCGGACTGCTTAATTAAGATTAATTTAATACATAGGCGAAACTGTTTTATTACACTTACAATGTGCCGGTACATTTGATTTGGCAGAAGTCATGTTGATCTCAAAGGAGCCAAGAGTTAAACCAGTTATGATCGGTGAAAACACATGGCCACCATCAGATGCAGAGATTTTGCCTGTTTACATAAAATATCTGTCAGTTCATCTGTCAATTGTTCATTATACATAGAGTGCAACAGTGCCTCCCCCACCCCTTTTTCATACTTGTTTCCCATAGTGATTTTAAAAAAAATATATATTTATATATAAATACGCATATATAGCTTATACAAACATTTCAGTATTTTGAGAGGGTAGGGAGATTATGTCATTCGCAGTGCTTCATGGGAGGGGGCAGAGCTATTTTGGAGTGTGTTGCTTTTTTTTTTTTTTTTTTTTTTAAACTATGTTTGACATAATTTTCACTACAGCATCATGGCTCATGGGTAATGTAGTATTCACCTGGAGTTCAACTGTAAAACATGATTAATTACAAAAAAAAAAATAAGCTGAAGGCTTGATCAGAAGCAAATACCATGTATTAACAACCTCTTAGCTCACAGTAGGTCTGTCTTTTAAATTAATTTCCGTATGGAGAAAGTAAATGTTTTTACTCCCAGATACCGCCTGTTGCACTCTATAATGTTTTCTCATTAAAAATAAAATATAAACCATACTAACATGTTACTTGGGTGCCTGATTGTCCTGCAGTGTTTGCTGTCTCTAGAGAGAAAAGGAAAGACCATGTTATTTTAAATGGCAATGAAAAGTGCTAGCCTATATAAATAGCTTTGACTTGACTTTTATATATTTTGGTTATCACATTGTGCCATTCATATTTATAGCTTACATTTTAAACAATTTTATCATGCAAATTGCTAAAAGTTAAAATCAAAGACAGAGTAAAAGAAGAATTAAAAAGTAACCTAGCAAAATTTAAGAAGTAAGTAACTGAAGAGGAATTAAATAGGCCTATTCACATATAAGCATGTCTGACTAAAATAATCTCTAAATAAGATTTAAAACTGAATAAATCCAAAACATTTTATTTTAAGGTCCTTTATGGAAACCCCGCAGCTTAAATAAACAATGCTGCAGATTTTAGTTACATCGGATAAAAAATACAACAGTCAAAACAACATAGCATAATGCAAAATAAACATTGCTGTAAAACAGTCGTGTTAAACTGATACTTTTGTAATATGGTTTAAAAAAAAAACATAATACATAATCATAATACAATGCTCCATATTTAAAAAAATCATACTTTGATAAATTAATATAGTAGATACGTGTTAATATCTGTATCACATCGATATCATAATACAATGCTCCATATTTTTTTAAAAAAAATCATACTTTGATAAATTAATATAGTAGATACATGTTAATATCTGTATCACATCAATATCATAATACAATGCTCCATATTTTTAAACCAGTTTGATAAATTAATATAGTAGATACATTTTAATATCTGTATCACCACTAATGAATTATACCGTCTTTTCCTTATGTATAAACAATTTTTCAGATTAAACATCATTGCATATTACAGGTAAACAGCACCGTAGCATAAATTAATTATAGAGAAAGTACTCACTGTTTTGCATTTTTGATGAGGTGGTCATAGAAGAGAGGGTGCAAAAGTTTTTGGTCCAGACATGGGGTATGGCACACGACCATGTGTCTTGGCTATTTTATAGCCTTTTACAGTAAGAGCCTGTGGAAAACTATTGGAAAACGGCGGAGCTGTGTGTCCACTATATTCTTTCAGTACTCTATGAATGGAACTGTTCAGGTTCAAGGCCAATTCACATTCCCAGCATTTAGGCAGACCTTTTGATAACTGTCACTCCTGAAAATAAGCCTTATGAATTAAAAGTAATTTATTACCGGTGGTTCGAAAACAGCGATGATATCACTTATTTGTCACGCACACTGTCCATGCTGGCAGGCACTACCTGTGTGATTTTTTTCTTCAACCCTGGTGAAAATGTAAGATGATTTTATTTTTATCTAAATCTAACATAATTGGTACAGTAAATTTGTAAATTATTTATTTTAAATGAACAGAATGCTTTTCAACTTCAGTAATTTAGTAAGATTTTTTTAATGAACAGCATGATTTTCAACTTCAGTAATTTAGTAAGATTTTAAATGAACAACATGCTTTTCAACTTTAGTTAAATTAGTAAACTATTTATTTTATATATGATATATTTTAATTTATACACTTTTAAAGGAACACAATGCTTTTCAATGGGCTCAGGAACGTGTCACAAAAACAGATACCAGGCCAGCCACAGGCTGGTGTGACAGAGAGAAAAGACTTCAGGGGAAACACTTGTGGGTTTTTTTCAACCACGGTGAAACAGTAAGATGATTTTTATTTTTGTTTAATTTATATACTTTTAATTGAACAGCATGGTTTTTCAACTTGAGTCAGTGTCAAATATTTGTGAATGACTAAATGTAAATTTTATAATCATTTCATTTAAATGAACATAATGCTTTTTCAACTTCTGTGTGAGATAAACTTTCAAGGTCCTCAGCAATGCGGAGGGAGGGGAAATTCCTGCTTTGACACACACACACACACACACACACACACACACACACACACACACACACACACACACACACACACACACACACACACACACACACACACACACACACACACACACACACACACACACACACACACACACATAGACGCGCGTGCTCCCTATGTTTTTGAGACAGAGTCAGATCATTCATACATTGGATTGTTTGCAATACTTTTGTGGCTCCATTTTATTTAAACTTTTTGTGTGAGGTTTTACATAAGCTGTATGTTTTTTCTTCAACTCTCTAATACATTTTTAACTGTTTGGAATATTTTTGTGACTCCATTTTATTTAAACTTTTTGTGTGAGGTTTTATTTTATATTCTTTTAAAGAACAGATAAACTTTCACCATTTTATTTAAATGAACATAATGTTTGGTCCAGTGAATAGTTGTAAATTTTTTTCTTATCACTTTCACAGCTCCCCTTGATAAAGCTCAGGAATGCGGTGACCAAAACACCAACTTCAAACAATCAAAGTAACTGTCACCATCAAAGCCAATACATCTCAAACTAACTGTCACATCACTTTGTAACTGTAACATCAAAGCTTATGTTAATATCAAAGACCAATACCTCCCTTTTCTTGATCAAATGAACTTCAAACGACCAAACTAACTGTCACACATCCATCATTTTGACAGAAGCTGTAACCGCAAGGGGCGGAACTAGGTCAAAGGTAACCATCCATCATTTTGACAGAAGCTGTAACCGGAAGGGGCGGAACTAGGTCAAAGGTAACAGGAAGGGGATGAACCGGAAGGGGCGGGACAGGAAGGGGAGGAACCGGAAGGGGCGGGGGAAGATCAAAGGAAAGCCACGCCCACCTGTCAATCAATCATTTTGACAGTTGCTATATGGTATTAACTACTCACGTCATTTTGGAGGGTGTCTATTTGGGAGCTGTAACCTATGCTACCTCCATTGGAACGCTGTGTAAATCAAGAGTTAAGACAGCTGCTGGACATTATGTCAAATAAAAAATAAAAAATGTCAAATTGCAACAGTTATGTGGTAAACAGAGTGAGTGTGAAGGACTAATTTGAAACTGATGAGCAACAGCCAAACTGAAGTAATTGAGAATAAATATAAAATTGCTATTTATATTCTGAACTATTTTTAGGCTTAAATTTTGTGATGAAAGAGAACCGAATAAAGAGAGTTATGTGCCGTAGAGTGCATTTAATACAAGTAAATTAGCACTCATTTTTTCCGACATTCTGGAAAGACCTTCTGGGAAATGACTCGAGCAGGAAGACAAACAGGAATGGGCAGCTCAGAGCAGACGGCCAGCTCATGTGGCAGGATGGACAAGAGACAGGGTGGCAAAATTTTCATTCCTGTTGCTCAACGTCATCCGAGGGCAAAAGGAACTGAAGCAGCAGACCTCAGTTTATTCATTCTTAGCTTAACCTTTCCCTCTCTTCCGCTGTAGTCTGCGTGCCAGGAAAAGCTAAATCTCCATGTAGGCAACTCTGGACATAGAATCAAAAAAAGAGTAACTTCTAAACTCTCAATCAAACAATAATTCCATTTTTTTGTGAGAGAATTTTCTCTAGTAGCAATATTTGTATTATATATATATATATATATATATATATATATATATATATATATATATATATATATATATAGGAGGTTACATATATCGGGTCAGGGAAAAGACAGTGTAGAGTAGACTTTACGATTTACATCATTTTAAAGGTTAACTGTTTTAAAATGCACACAGTCCACAGTCATTATGTTACAATGAAGGTTTGGTTTAAAGAAGAACTACATTTAATCTGAGAACTTTTTCGTTCACAGGCAAAAACATACTGGTGTTCACTGCTGATGTCAAATCAGTTTAGGTCAAAACAACCATCGACTCATCCTGAATGAATTTTGGGGTACAGACACTAACTTAAAAAGGTGGGGGTAGTACTGTCAAAAATCAAAATGTAACTTTATATGGGATATTAAACTCTGCTGCCATCTACTGTCCAAGAGAGGTGTGTAGTCAGCGTCATTACACATACTACATCTGTGTATTATGAAGTAGGCTTGTCTGACTCTGAGATGTGTTTGTCTGTCTTTCACTGTCTCTCACTCTTTCATACTCTCTAATACAATGAAACAGTAAGGAACGAGATATTGAAATGATGTCATCACTATCATGGGTCATCTTAGTGATGGCGAATTTGCACTAGCCGGTTACCGTGGCAACCACCTCACTACAGTATGTTGTGGGCCCCAGACCTGTGCGGATACTCTTTACAGCCTGAACCCGTTGTGCTAGCGGCTCTTTCCAGCAGTGAATAAATCAACATCAGCTGGCAAGCAAAGCAAATTACTAGCATACACAAGGAACACCTTCCTGAACTTAACGACCCAAAATTAAGTCACCCAGTTGCTTGAACACACTGTCTGTGCAAACACTGTTTGCTGAACCTCATAACTAAAAAATCAATGCTTACAGAATTTGATATTTTACACAATTTTGCTTTCAGTTCTTGCTTTTTATGTCATTGTTTGACATGCGATTTGAGGCCCACTCGACTTGGAGACCAGATTTGTGTGCTTGAACCCCAGAGATCTCCACTCTTCTCTGATAGTGACAAAGTGACAATTGCTAAAAAGGCTTGCTGAGAGCAGTGGACCTTTAGAGATGAACTCTGTGTGTCTGTGTGAGAGTTTTTATCTGGGGAAATATCACACTTTTATGTCAGCTTAAAGGAGATGTGACTTAGCATCTCTGTGGACCATCACCCTAAAATGCTGCTACAGCACTGGCTGTAAAAATGTAGCTTTTTATCATTGTCTGTTAAATCCTAGACCGCAGATTAAAAATGTCATAAGGATTGATGCACATTATTATTTGGTCAAAGAAAAAGAACTGTGGCTGCATGCAGTTTAAATTCATCAGTACAAAAGTTACTGAAACTTACAGTCCACTAACTAGCTAGTGGTCTTCCATTACCAATGCCTGCTGTCATAAAAACAACTGGAATTTGCTTTCGTAGTTCTCAGAGGAAAGGAAAGACATAAACAACATTTCAGGGACGAAGGCTATTTGATTCAATAAGATGTCCCGAGGTACTCAGCAATCTTGCTATGAGAACCATACCAGCCTTCACCATCAGCTCATTTATCAGTGTATCAATGGAAGGTAGCTAGTCTATTTTTAGCCCTGGGAACTCTTTACACAGGGGATGTAAACATAGCTGAACACTTCACAGGACGCTTGGCATGCCTTTTTTAATTTCCATTTTTCCCTATCACATATTTTAGTAATCCTCATAAATTAGGAATCATTCAAAAGCTAAAAATTCACAAAAGTGAAAAGTGTTGTGAAATTGGACATCACATTACAATGAAAATGGTACTTGTAGCGAGCCCCTCCCCCATGTTTCAAATATATAAAAAAAATGTATTGCACTATTTTATTCACCTTATGTTTCACACAAGAGCGGACACCGCCATTTTTTTAAATATAATGTGTTAGATTTCCGGTTAGCCACTTCAGCTAATCGTAGTTGTATTGTGAACCTGTAGTTTTGCAGCGACTGCGTAGTTTTAACTGGCTAGCTACATTTTAATAATGGACTACAGACAGACTGGCGTCCTTTGCACAGTTAGGGTGTGCCATAATAGCTGTTTCAAGTGTAAAAAATACATGCAAGATTTATGTTTTGACCATAATCCACGCACCAGAACTGAATGTGGACGTGGGGCACCCTAAGATCTGCACGCTGCAAGAAGTTCGTCGGCTTTGGATAAAAGCATTATTGTAATCTGCGAACACGCTGGCAATACGAGTTGCTTGTTATTTTTATGGTTTAGTAGTTAAAGGGTTAGTTCACCCAAAAATGAAAATTAAGTCATTAATTACTCACCCCCATGCTGTACCAACCCCGTAAGACCTTCGTTCATCTTCGGAACACAAATGAAGATATTTTTGATTAAATCTGAGAGGTGGATCACTGCTACATAGGCTGCCAGAGGGAATGAAACTTGACGGCCCAGAAAGTCATTAAAGAACATGTTTAAATATTCCATGTGCCTACAGTGGCTCAACTATAAGTTTATCAAGCGACGAGACTACTTTTCCCCCGAAAAAAACCCCATAAATAACGACTTTATTCGACTATTCCTTTTCTTCCTTGTGGGCCTGAGACGAGAGTTCAAGAGATTTCCACGACGCATGCGCGAGAACTGAGAAGAGGACGTTCTTCTTCTAATACTTCTTGTTCAGTTCTCGCGCATGCGTCGTGGAAATCTCTTGAACTCTCGTCTCAGGCCCACAAGGAAGAAAAGGAGTAGTCGAATAAAGTCGTTGATCTTGATCTTGATCTTATATTTACTATTTGCATTGCAGTGTAGTTGTACCATATCATATGTATTACCATAAAGAATACTTCAGTTATCTTTGTTATTGTATATTCGGAGTATCTAACTGTAAATATCTATCATTTTAGTGCTATAAAAATACAGAAAGCACCTGCCGGTGTGGTGAAGAGATGGGTCCCAACGTAGGACGGACCCCATTAGTATGCCAGTAGTATTCCTGATCTAAATCTGTTCTCATCTGTCATTTATTTAAATGGATAAACTGTTATTAAGAAAAATAGTAATAAACTCAAATTAACATTATTTCATGGTTCTTTTAATAACAAAATGTGTACAACATATTGCGCTGATTATTACAATAAAAATAATGACAATTATATTTGCATTAAGAATTGCAGTGAATACAATTTATACTTCTGCGGCGAACTTACGCCGTAGCTACGCCGTAGGCTGTGCGTAGCGCGCGTACCCTTCGGCGTACCCTGACGTGCACCTCTCCAAAAATGTAACTACGCGTCAATTCTATGCGGACGCAAGTGCTGTGATTGGTCTGCTCAAACCGCTCCCTCGGGTTTCACATGCTCCCTCTGCGTACGTCAACGCGGACAATGACGCAGAAGTATAAATTAAAACCAATGCGTAGTCTACGGCGTAGAGGCTCCGGCGTATAGCCCAATTTATACTTCTGCGTCGAACTTACGCTGCAGCTATGCCGTAGGCTGTGCGTAGCGCGCGTACCCCACGTACCCTCCGGCGTACCCTGACGTGCACCTCTCCAAAAATGTAACAACGCGTCTATTCTACAAGAACGCAAGCGCTGTGATTGGTCTGTTCAAACCGCTTCCTCGGGTTTCACATGCTCCCTCTGCGTGCGTCAACGCGGACAACGATGCAAAAGTATAAATTAAAACCAAAGCGTAGGCTACGGCGTAGAGGATCCGGCGTAGGTCCGACGCAGAAGTATAAATCAGCCTTATGTCCGACGCAGAAGTATAAATAAGGCGCATGTGAAGGGAGCATGTGAAACCCGAGGGAGCGGTTTGAACAGACCAATCACAGCGCTTGCGTTCGCGTAGAATTGACGCGTTGTTACATTTTTGGAGAGGTGCACGTCAAGGTACGCCGAAGGGTACGCGCGCTACGCACAGCCTACGGCGTAGCTACGGCATAAGTTCGACGCAAAAGTATAAATTGGGCTTTAAGGCAGTAACGTTATAAGCTCAGGTAAAGCTCAGCTAACGTTAGCACGCTCATCGGATAGCTGCATGCTATGCTACTATCTAAATTCTAAGCTAACTAAAAAACAGTAAGATCGGAAAAATGTTTAAATTCACAATCTTCGGTTATATACTAGTATATGAAACATACAAGTTAAAAGACATTTTAACTTATTTAAAATGTAGTTTAAACGACTTCTAAGTGATTTTGTCTGATTTGTAACCAGGCACTAAAAAAGCGATTACACAAAACGTGCTTTGAACCAATCGGATTGCTTGGATCCTCAGGTGGGACCCAATATTTCGGTGGGACCAGAGAATGTCTAATGCTGCGTTCCAGGCAGGTGCCATTGATGTTTTGTATGGTTTCGCGGGCTATGTGACGTTAGAGCTCGTAACTGGGAGTACATAGATATAGCCCACAACCCATTGCGCGTTGGTCGAGGATTCGGTTAGAACTACAAACACGAGTGAAAAGTGTTAAAAAAACACACACTCTCACAGCTTCGCGCCCTCACGCGTCTTAACCCGCCAAAATAGGGGTGGCTTAGCGTATAAAAGCCAGGCTCGAAGGTTGTCTCACTGATTTCATCATCTTCAGCGAAGCTCTCCGCATCGCTGGACTTTGGGAGAAGCCGCCGCCGTTGAAACCAGCGACCAGCAAGCAGAGGAAAGAGCCTGAGGAAGCCGGCCGTCTTCGCCGCCTTCAGCCTTCCGTTTCTGCTACGCTACCAGGCGACGAATATCCTTTTAATGCTATTGCTATCTGTGTTCTTTATAAAAATGCGAGGCATTTTTAGAAAAAAACGCCTCGCATTTCCTGTGGCTAGTGCAGAGCCCCGCCATGCGCCGGAGACCGCCATGTGTTCTGCCCTCTCTGCCTGGGCCCGCCTCAGGGGACGAAGCTGAAGGAACAGACCTAGGTGACAGCTGTTTTATCCTGACATCGGACAGCGAGGAGTGGTCGAGTTCTCATCACTCCGCCTCCTCCTCGATCCAGGAAGGCTACAAAAGCTACTGCAGCGGCGTATTCGGCAGCCAACGAGCCGGTAAATCAACTCGCTGGCCTGCACACAACCGCTGTTGCTACGGCGACCCAGACAAGTCTCTCAAAAGTAGGGCTGCCCCCAAATAGTCGACTAAATGTTAGTCGATATGAGGAGGGCTTGGTCGAATACATTTTCATTAGTCGGTTAGTCACAAAAAAAATCACTTGAAAAAATTACGCAATCAAGGGCTGCGCAGTCAGTGTATGACATGACATAAAGCAACGAGAGATCAACGAGATCTCGTGCCGCGCGGTATACCAAAGCGCACTTGTGGGAGAGGTGTCTGGCTGATGCTAATAATTATGTCAGGAAAAAAGTCCAAAGTGTGGGATCATTTTGAAAAGTCGAAGGACGACCCTAAAAAGGCTGTTTGCAAACTCTGCAGGCAAACATTTGCCTATCACTCGTCAACATCGAATATGTCTTATCATTTAAAACATGTAGGCCGGCTTCATTGTGAACAAGTCGAGAAGCTCCCTTCTTCCCAACAATGTGGGTAAGCTGGTGTTCCTCTCACATAATATGTGCAAAATCGCCTGCAAAATCTCAATAGTATAACGTCTGGTTATCCGGCTCATGCCGTGGTGTTTAAGTGTAGTAATGTGCCCACATCTCAGTGTTCACCCCTACACGCAAGCACGTTACCCCCGTGTCTCTCACACTCACAGAGCCCACTCGCATAAAGCTGGCAAATGCCGCACGAGTGTTAGATGTAGAGAATGTGCCCACAAATCTGTGCTCACAGCTGCCCGCTCTGTTACACGGCAACAGCCTCACAGCGGCCATGTTATGAATGTAAGTCACGTGCCCGCCCACGAGCGCTCACGCTTACTGACAAACACTAGCCCCAGGCTCCGCTCGTGATAAAATATCGTCACGAAATCTTCCCCATTCCCAGTAATCGGGTCATCTCAAGTGATACAGGCAGTTACAGCTGTCAGCGAGCCGCCGTTACTGAGATCAGAGAGCGCGCGCACCCCACTCACGACTCCGGTACAGTTTCCTGAGCCCGCGCTGCGGGGCCAACGTAACCCGGAGTCCATTCTGCCCCTAGCTATACATGTAGAAGCATGGAAGGCTATTCCAGGTTTGACAGATTGGATGCTGAGCACGATAAGTCAGGGCTATTCGCTTCAGTTCCCTGGCCGTCCCCTTCACTTTCGAGCTCGGACCGAGATGAAAGTGAAAGCGGATGTAGCACATCTACTCCGCGCAGAAATAGCCAAACTGCTGTGCAAGGGGCCATAGAACCAGTACCACCTCATCAGATCGAGTCAGGCTTCTACAGCCGTTATTTTCTCGTACCCAAGAAGGACAGAGCTCTAAGACGTATCTTAGATCTGAGACATTTGAACAAAGCTCATGAGACGGCCGTTCAAAATGATTATGACCGGACAAATCCTCGCGCACATTCGCCCAGGAGACCGTTTCTCTCGATCTGAAAGATGCATACTTTCAGATTCCGATAGCCCCGCGTCACAGGCCATTCTTGAGATTCGCCTTCGACGGTCGGGCATATCAATACACCGTCCTCCCGTTCGGCCTATCCTTAGCACCCTGTACATTTACGAAATGCATGGATACGGCTCTCGCCCCCTTGAGAGTGAAAGGGCTGCAAATTCTGAACGATTTGGACGATTGGCTGATTTTAGCCCAGTCAGAGATGGAACTGATGTCTCACTGAGCTGTGCTTCTCAGCCATCTGGAAAGCTTGGGTCTCACGGTCAACTGGACCAAGAGCTCATTACTGCCCAGTCAGTCAGTTTCCTTCCTAGGAATAGAACTGCATTCGTCTTTCCAGAAAGGCAGCATTATACCTCTGAAGACATTCCAGAGGATGCTAGGCTGTATGGCATCAGCTGCGGCTGTGCCTCAGCTGGGCCTGCTGCGCATGCGCCCGCTACAACGCTGGCTGAACTCCCAAGTGCCTCACCGGGCTTGGGTTTAAGGCTACAGGCGAATCAGAGTGACTCAGAGCTGCGTTTCGGCTCTGCAGCCCTAGTTAGCGGCCGACTGGTACCAGCGGGGAGTGACGATGGGGGCTGTTTCACACAGATGGGTCATCTCGACGGATGCCTCCAACCTGGGTTGGGACACCGTCTTCGAGGGCAGACCGGCCTTTGGCCTGTGGTCGGACCAAGAGAAAAACTTCCACATAAACTGTCTGGAAATGATAGCGGTCGAGAACGCGCTCAAACGCTTCCTCCCGTACGTACAGGACCACCATGTACTGGTCCGCTCGGACAACATGTCGGTGGTGACCTACATAAACCGTCAGGGCTGCGTCAGATCCAGAAACCTCTGCCATCTGACGGAACGCCTTCTTATGTGGTCTCAGGGCCGCCTGCGCTCGCTGAGAGCCATGCACGTGCCAGGCCATTTGAACGACAGTCCAGACACACTGTCCAGACTGTTCCCCCCGGGGGAATGGTCTTTGCAACCTCAAACAGTCCAGTTACTATGGCGCCTTTTCGGCAAAGCGAAAGTCGACCTCTTTGCGTCAAAAGACAACGCTCATTGCCCGCTGTTCTTTTCAAAGAACGAGGATGCGCTCCCACTTTAGTCTTTCCCTCCGGTCTCTCTGTTACAACAGGTAATCAGGAGAATCAGGGAAACGCGCCACTCGGTGTTACTTATAGCCCCGCGCTGGGAGAATCGAACTTGGTTCCCGGAGCTGATGCGGCTGTCCCACACAGCCCCTTGGCCGATTCTGGTGAGGAGAGACCTACTCTCTCAAGCCCGCGGCTCAATCTGGCATCCCCATCCAGAGTGCTGGTCTCTACATGCATGGTTGATCAACGGATACCCTTTGTACTGCCAGTGGGAGTGATGAACACGATCACGCAATCCAGAGCCCCCTCTACGAGGCGGCTTTACGTGTCTAAATGGTCGGTGTTCTCCAAATGGTGCACAGATAGAGATCTAGACCCACGAACGTGCGGGGTCCCGGGGTTGCTTAGCTTCCTTCAGGAGCTGTTGGATAAGGGCAGGTCCCCATCCATGCTTAAAGTCTATGTGGCGGCCGTTGCAGCGTTCGCTGAGTCGACGCGCGGCCAGTCAATAGGAAGGAACGAGCTCGTCATTCGCTTCCTTAGAGGAGCTAGATGGATGAACCCCCGCGACCCCCCTCGGTTCCCATCTGGGATCTTTCACTGGTCCTAGAGGCCCTGAAAGCATTCCCCTTTGAAGCGTTAGACTCCGTGGACCTAAAGTACCTCTCGCTCAAAACCGTTTTTCTGACAGCTCTGTCATCAGTTAACCCTTTCACACGTACGATCACACCGGTGTGATCAGTCTTGGCTGGTCCCTGGAGCGTACGATCACACCGGTGTGATTAGAATGGTCAGAGCTTCACGTGATCAACTGCTAAATTCAAACGTGCTTTCGCGCGTTGACTGGCGCTGAGCCAGAGACAGACGCACTCAGTGCTGTCATATATCACAACTATTGAGTGTTTTCAACCACATAATGTTTATTTTAGGTTTCAGACACTTAAATACACATAATTACTAGCAAAACAATGATTTTGAGTTTGTAAAAAACACACTGATGTCTATGGAAGCGGCAATAATTCTTCTTCCTTTCCATTATAATAAGACAACAATTTTATTCATATCAGATACACATTGTGTAAGTAGCTTTACATTTTATCCTATTCTTCTCCCAGTTCACCTGCCACTTACTTTCATGTATTTCGTGAGAAGTGGAGGAATTGACGTGTTGTAAATCCAACAGATCCGATTCTCTGAACTGTGAAACAAACTAACATGGCGCCGCCCATTGCGCATACAGCTCAACTAACGCGATCGTTATAAAGGTGTTTAAACAACAAAACACTTCCACTTGCACATATTTGACAATCGGAATATCAGTGTTTCATGCTATAGCTAATACATTTGTGTATATTTTTAATTAAAAAGGAAAAATTACATAAAAGCACATCATCATTCATTCAGCGCTGTGTTGTAGTTGCGCTGTGCCACGTGACAAGCAATGACGTGTCACCATGGAAACATTAAAGTGACAAGTTCTAAATAACGGTCGCCTTGAAAAACTCACGCTGGGGGGTCAGTTAGAATATTTTAAACTTACGTGTGAAAGGGTTAAATGTGTGGGGGATCTACACGCGCTATCTGTTAGTGCTGTGTGTTTTGAGTTTGGGCCAAATGACTCTAAAGTCATCCTCAAGCCAAGACATGGTTATGTCCCTAAAATATTGGGTACCCAGAGCGCAGGTCATTTCTCTCTTGGCTCTGCCTGCATCAGACAGTGAGGGTGATGTGAATCTCCTCTGCCCCGTCAGGGCGCTCAGGATTTACATTACGCGCTCCGCCTCTTTCAGGCGTTCGGAACAGCTCTTTGTCTCGTTTGGTGGGCGCACCAAGAGTCTCGCCGCCGCGAAACAGAGCCTGTCCAGATGGATAGTGAAAGCTATCACATCTGCTTATATGTCTAAAGGTCTGCAATGCCCTTTAGGGCGCATTTGGGCGCATTAGGGGCATTAGGGCGCATTCCACCAGAGGCGTGGCCTCGTCGTGGGCTTGGTCCAGCGGAATTTCCATTCATGACATTTGTGAGGCGGCAGGCTGGGCCTCTCCGTCCACATTTGTGACCCGTCACAGAAACCAGGGACACAAGTCGGCAGCACAACTTTCGAGCAAAATGAGAAAGAATACTTTTTTTTCAAAATTGGTGAATTTCAATTTTTTGCAGAATCTGTTAATTGAAATCACGAAGAAGCCTCTCCATGTTTGAGATAGCAGTATTGGTATATTTAAAAGCTTACATTTTGAGGTTGAAATCGGCTTGTTTTCGGAGATTCTAGCATGCAGTAGGGACGTGGCGTGTCATTGTCTGTGTGTATATCCATACTGAATAACCCGGCGCTTTTGCCCCCGCCCTCCAAGTGAACCGCATGGCTACTTATTATGCTGTGCTCTGGCCGGCTCTATCTGATATCAAAATTCAATGAAGATGGATGCCGCAAAGATTGTCGCAGACGAAATGAACCGTGGCAGTTACACCGAAAATGTTTTCGCCGCACTTCGTGGGCTCGGGAAACTGAACCGGAGGTATGGGTGCGGCGCGCGCGCCCTCAGTGCTTGAATACGGCGGCTCGGCTCGCTGACAGCGGTGGCTGGCTGTTTCATATGTGACGTCCCAATTGCTTTGAATGGGGACCGTTTTGTGAACAGGGAACAGAGTTAATGGACTGGCAACAATCTCCATAGAACATGAACTGGCACAGAGAATCGAAATAGAGGATGCAGTTAAGACCTTTGCTGCGATGAAGGCCCGCCGTGCGCCTTTCTGAAATGTAAGTTAAGCTTCATTTGCTCTTTAGTCGTTATTTAAGATGCTGAACCTGCTGATGATATAATGTGCTTGCGGACATTTCATTTGTGTGTGTATACGCACATAAGAAAGTGGTGTAAAGAGATTTGCAACAGTAATTTGAGGAGGTGAAATGTGATTATTTGTAAAATTCCTGTCATGACTGCTTAAAGAAAAATGCCAGCAGGCATTTGCCTCCTGCATAAACTTTAATATTGTTGAGATTTTGGGCACACACACAAAGCTTGGAGATTACACTTTCAGAATCTATGAATAACTCAAAATGCCCCAGAACCGACTTGTGTTCCTAGTTTCCGTGACCGGTCACATTTGTTAGGTTTTATAACCTGGAAGTTCCCGCCTTGCAGGCTAGACTTCTGTCAGTGCGAGCAGTATGTTGTCCTGCCCAGATTATCATGCGTGGACTTCCCTCACGTGACGTTAGCTCTCCTGGTTGGGCTGCACTAACTTATAGGTTGAATAGTTATGGACCGGCGACGCCGCTCTGTATACCCTATATGTGCTTATAACATGTGCTGGCCCGCATTGCTGGCCACCTGTTTCCCCCTTATCTATGTTCCCCGGGAATCCCTGGGACTCATGAAGTGGAGGCTGGGCGCGCACGGCGTTGACAATGGGTTCCCGTAGCGTAAGCTAGCTTACGCAATACGAGAGAACCGCTCGTAGGAGAACGATACTCGGTTACTAACGTAACCTCGGTTCTCTCTAGAACAGGGAACGAGTATTGCGAAACCTGACCGTGCAGGCGCCATGAGCGTCTTATCGCTTCAGCCGATGAAACCAGTGAGACAACCTACGAGCCTGGCTTTTATACGCTAAGCCACCTCCATTTTGGCGGGCTATGACACTTGAGGGCGCGAAGCAGTAGGTTGCAGCAGTTGCCGCAGGGCAACAAATGAGCACGCAATATGGCCTGCTCTAGGTCTGCTAGCTGCTGCACTGTGTTGACAATAAATACAAAATAAAGGATAATTTTTGGCTTCAATATCTCGAGCAAAGACGACTTTACCCGTAGCGTAAGCTACCTTACGCAATACTCGTTCCCTCTTCTAGAGAGAACCGAGGTTACGTTAGTAACCGAGTATCGTTATGTAGAGAGATTTAGATAAAGGGGTTTGAGTGATTGATTATCAGTATATAACCTGACGAAAAGGTATTTATTAAAGGTTGTGTACATTATATTGCATCTGCAGCAGCATTGTGAACTTTTGTAAAGATACGTTTAGCCAGTACCTTTTAAATGCATCATTATATTAAAATTGCAAACACATGAAGAGAGTCTCCGCATGAAAGACCCACGATTGGCAGATGAACGTGCTCTCCGAAACGGTAGGAAATAAAATTAAATTGAATGGAGGATTTTAACTGTGACAAGATGATTGACAGGGCAGTTTACGGTGACAGGAACACACGACAGAGGTGGACGTGATTGGGACGTGATATTATGTCCCAAAGCTTGCCTACTCTTTTGCTACACACTCAAAAGTATGTACTTTTTCTTCACAAAAGGAGTACATACTTTTAGGTCGTAGTATAAGTATTGGGACTGGGCCTAATAGAAGAGAATTGGCACTGTCTGGTTACTTCCAGTTTCTGGAATGGCTGCAGTAACACGTCTCTGTCCATGCGGGGGCGCTCTCAGGCGAGTGCAGAATGAATGGGTTTCACCCCCAGAAATCCACTTTTCTCAGTATGTAATTTTTTGTCAAGTAATTTGAAAGTTGCATTCAAAAGGGGTTAGCTAAGATAATACACTGAAAATTGCATTTTTAAGTTCACTTATCTGTTCTAAAAATCCGTTAAAAAATGTGATGACGTCACATAATAGCAGAATGCACACTGACGTGATTTGTATATGCCGATTTGATTCATTTACTCAATTTTGCATAACAGACCTCTTCGGTCTCTCTCTACCTTGTTTGTGGTGTGAACGCCTACACTTCAGAACAGTTCCGAAGCTACAAGTCATTGGAGTCTCATGTGCAGTTCACAAATGGATGGGTTGCAGCTGCAGATCATGAAGCCGGTGTTCTGACGATTCATGCAATCCATCTAATGTGCTACTTACTGGTTATGCGCATGTGCAGACTCATTTTTCTTCTGCTTACCACGCCCATAAATCCATGCATCCTTGCTGTGAAGACTTGTAGGAAACTTTGACAGGTCAAAGGTGAATATTGATGATAATTTTTACTTTTCACACCGTTTTAAAAATAAAAACAGTACAGTATACAGTACTCATAACTTTGAATTTTATTATAATTGTATTTCATATAATAATGTCATTTTTACTTGTTATATAAAATGTGATAATTGCTAGTTCATTTAAAATATCAAAATATGCTCCCCATACACTTACCCTGATTTAAATGAAATAACGATTTCATAATATTGTGAGATTTACACCATTATGGAAACAATAGAGAATGAATTGACATTCTCTGTGATTGATTTGCGCTTGGGTAGCATTTTTTGAGAAGGCAGCACAAATCGACAGACTCTGCTATCGATTCGCGCTACGGTAGCATTTTTCGACAAGGCAGCACAAATCGTCAGAACACTGGCAAACAGTGTGAACACAGTAATCCGGACAAAGGTAAACCGCGCTCCACCTAGCTGCTAGTCTAGTAACCGTTAGTGCTAACAACCATTCACATCGTGTACTTGTTTCAAAAGTGTAGTTAGCAGTCAACCCTCCCGTTTTTTCCGGGTTTCTGACGTATTTGAGCTCTTTTCCCGCTGTCTTCCCGTTTTAGTATTTTCCTGTAAAATATCCCGTATTGTATTACTGAGACTCATAACACTAATGTTAGCCCTTCCATCGGACATGTCAGTCTCTGTACTGTTGTCCTGCTGCTACCCCCTTGCCCTTCCAGCGAAACAGATTTTTCAAAACATCGTTTTGCATACTTGAAGGCAACCTTAGCATGATGTTGGCCTTTTTAAGATAACATCGTGGTTGTTGTGAGAGCCAGATTTCACGCCAATCTGTAAATAAAGTCACATTAGACCTAGCTTCACAACTCGCTTAGTTAGCTTTATGATCTGCAGCTCCTGAACCCATCCATTTGTGAACTGCACACGAGACTCCAATGACTTGTAGCTTCGGAACTGTTCTGAAGTGTAGGCACTAACACCACAAACAAGGTAGCCGAAGATACCTCTCAAAACTGAGAGGAAGTACGTCTATAAACAGTGCGCAGTAGTCCGAGTAGGAGTAAAGGAGGCAATCAACATGACGGCCACGCCAAGCTATGACGTCACGGCGCCCAAGCCCTATTCTAAGCACAAGAGAAACTAATATCGGGTTAAAGACAGAAAATGCTTTTTCCACAATAAGAAAACATTATTTCATTTAATGTGAAAATTTTATTATATCTCAGTATGGGGGTCTTGACAATTCTTATCCAAGAATAAAAAGCCAAAACCATGACAAACATGAGCTGTGATAATTCCTTATTAAAAAAAAATATTACACGCACTGTGATATCATATCACATGGTCTCAGAAGACTTGGAATATTGCTCACCAGTTATATAAACTACTCTTATTGTTTTCTTCTAGCTTGGCATTTAAAATTAACATTTCATTACGGAAAGACTGCATGAGGACATTCTGCCAAAGACTGGGTTAGAATAGCATGGTGGTGAGAATTTTACAAATTATTAGTAGTATTGTTGTTGTTATATGCCTGTTTGTATGAAAAAAATAATTTTGGAACAACAGCTTAACTGTTATGGTTATCAAGGCCTTTGGGGTCACATTACAGTTCTTTAGATGGCCATTGGAGGGCAGTGCTTCTCTGCAATTTTTATTCAAACAAAGTTGAAATGCAGAATTCGAGCCAGAAATGCACAGAGTGTGTTTAATATAATATGTGACTGTTCCTCTTATAAGAGAAAGTATTTTTTTCAGGATGAATGCATGCCTCCTGAACATTATAAAGTTATGATCTCTGGAATATAACATTTTAATTGACTGGCCACTGTTGCATAATCTGAAGAGAGTGTATAGCATGTTAACCCACAGAAAGGTTATCATGTGAATAATCTGAAAAGTTGGTAATGCAGATGCAATGTACTTGTAAAATGAAGCGAAGGAAGCAGAAGAGAATATAGGATTTCAGCTTCATATTTGGTTAAATTTTTTTAGCTTTGCTCTGTCCCAGTTATTTTCACTCTTTGAAGTGGCTTCAGCCCTTGCTGTTGTAATAACCTCCCTATTCCCATGATTCATGGAGATCAATGTAGATGTATGTGAATGGTCCATATCATAAAATGTACCACATACTCTATTTGATGTTTGTGTTACTTTTGGCTCAGGCAGTTCATTTTAATTCCCAGAAAGCCTAAAGAAAGTGACACATTTACAAACCTCCACAAAAATGAATACATACAAATACACTTATACCATAGTGTGACAGGGATATTTGTGTTTATTTTTTTTATTTTTTTTGTCAGACACCTGTAGATGACAATAAGATGAAAATCGACCAAATTAAATTACAATGATCAGCACAGACTTTGTAGCCTAATTTCACAACTAAAAGGCAAAAAAATACAGTGCGATTGACACAGGAGATGTTCTGCATATTCCTGTGATGAATCATTGTGCATCATCATAGCATGTGTCTTATAGCTTTCACTGTACACTTTAAAAAAAGTTAGGGGCTAACGTAAAATCAACAGTAATTTACTGGCAACAAATAGCCAGCAAGATTCTGTATTTTATACCACAGTAAAATTACTGATAAAACTAACATCAGTAGTCTTAAGCATATGCCTACTGTGAAATGCATTTATGCATTATACTGTTACCTTTTTATTATTATTATTTTATTAATTTTAAGTCAAGTCACCTTCGTTTATAGGCTAGTGCTTTTAACAAGAGTTACTGTTTATATATTCAATAACACCACTTATTGTCTCACATCAACAGATTTTTTCAGGCTTCATCTTTTATATTTCATTGCTTAACTTCAGTAGAATACATATTTACCAGCATATTAGCCATATTTCACCAATGAACAAAATAAAATTATAGCCATAGGCCTACCAGTCAGATCTCAGTAGTCTAACACTTTGGGCCAGTGGAAAATAAATGTTTGAAGAGTTAAAGTTGTCTACTTAACCAAATTAGTAGTAGTATACAACAATAACCAGCGAATACACATCATCTTAAAACATTTAAAACCACATGCTGTAAAGAAAAAGGTCAACGACGACTCTTCCCGCCTGTCTCACGATGGTCCCGTCGGTCAGCCAGCGCCCATGAGGAAAATATAGTCAACACAGCTTAGATAGGAAATGAGTGCCCGCTCCAATGTTCTTACAGATATATATGTATATAAATATATATTAACTCAAATGTATACCTTGCAAATAACATTTGTATAAAACAAATAAAGCGATTACATGAAGTATACCTACCAATTTAAATTCTACTCCAGTCCTAGGAGGACTCTAATCTTTACGACACTGCGGGAGGATATTCTTTAAAAAACGTATGAACTAAAACGTAGCTTTATATATTGCAAATAAAATCAGAATAAAACATATAAAGCAATTTAAAAAGTCTTAAAAATTATAGTTAACCTACCATAGGCTACTCTTGTGGGCTTTCATCTTCATGATGCGTCTGATAGTCTGTCACAGAGGATGTGTGTGGTTGTAAGCCTGTACTGTATTTAGATTTACAGTAGGCTAATTTTCCCAGAATGCATTTAAAATATACAGTAACACGCTGTAAACAGCTTATACGGTAAAAAAAAGTTAAGAATAGAGTAATAATGCTGTGAAAAAAACCAACATCTACAGTAGCATGCTCTATTCAGATTCTACAGTAGGGAGTTGTTGAGAATACAGTAATATTACTGAGAAAACAACAGAAATCATTTACGGTGTCATTCAGGGACTTCATTTTCTAACAGGAGAGTTTGGGAGCTATTAGCAAGCTAATACATGGAGGGAAAAAAATGTAGATAAGAGGCCTTTGGATATATTTAAAGCAATTAAAGAAAAATAGGAAAAAATAATGAGCATTTACCTAAACATGTATGTGCGTATGTGTGTGTGGCCCAACAAAGTATTTGGATATTTCACTGAAGAATGATAATAATGACATCATTTACCCGCCCTCATGTTGTTTCAAAACTCTTCTGTGGAACATAAGACATCTATACGTTTTTTTTTTGTTTCCATACAATGGAGGTCAATGGTCAACAAACATTCTTTAAAATATTTCAGTCATATAGTTTGGAATGACATTTTCCCCATACTTTAAAATGTATGAATTATGTTGCATTAACACAATTATATATTAAGTGGCATCTTCAAACAAATTATGCTAGACGTAAGTAACTGCATATTTTCTTGGCCATTTTTGCAGTGACCTGTAAATTTTAGTCAGTTCTCCTCAAGTTCCCACAGGTGTTCTAACAGGTGTAGCGCATCACATTAATGTTTGACAAGCAGCAATTATTCAAATAACTTTTTGTCTCAATTTTGAACACTAGGGTAAATGTACCTATTAAGCCCATGTACCCTTTAAGCCCACTTTCAACTTTAAAGTCAAATTAAAAAAAGAGTAAATCATATTTTATGCTGCTCATTATTGTAATCAATCCAGTGATTTGTTACTTCCCTGGCATTTTTTTTATTGTATAACAATCACATTTGGCAATGTTGAGTTAGCCGCATCCATGTGCAAGCTGTCTCAGGGGACCTCACACAAAGTCACCCCAAAACTTTGGTGTTTCGGGACCCTTCAGAAAACAATACATTTCTGCAATTTTCAACCATTTATTTGGTAACTACATTGATATTATTAGTATTTTTTTGTGTATGAACAATAGTTCTTTATCATTATATATAATTTTCCTTTAAATGGAAAGATGAGTTTTATTAGCTTCTGTTCAAAGCTAATCTCTAGGTCAAACCATTAGCCTTACAGAAAGATAGACTGCCAAAGAATTAAGCATGTGAACTGCAAACAATAAATGTTTTGTGATTCATTTGACATTAATTTACAAATAAATACATCATAAATTGTTTTGTAGAGAACAAAATTGTATTTTATTTTTATTTTTTAGATGGGCTTAAATGGTACAGTGCCACAATATGCATGAAAACTATAGCCAACACAAGCTAACCTTTCATGAAAAAAAATTAATATTTCTCAATCTGGGAACAATGAAAATTACTATGATACTTAGTCTACAGTATACAGGTCCTTCTCAAAAAATTTGCATATTGTGATAAAGTTCATTATTTTCCATAATATAATGATAAAAATGAAACTTTCATATATTTTAGATTCATTGCACACCAACTGAAATATTTCAGGTCTTTTATTGTTTTAATACTGATGATTTTGCCATACAGCTCATGAAAACCCAAAATTCCTGTCTCAAAAAATTAGCATATCATGAAAAGGGTCTCTAAACGAGCTATTAACCTAATCATCTGAATCAACTAATTAACTCTAAACACCTGCAAAAGATTCCTGAGGGTTTTAAAAACTCCCGGCCTGTTTCATTACTCAAAACCGCAATCATGGGTAAAACTGCCGACCTGACTGCTGTCCAGAAGGCCATCATTGACACCCTCAAGCAATAGGGTAAGACACAGAAAGAAATTTCTGAACAAATAGGCTGTTCCCAGAGTGCTGTATCAAGGCACCTCAGTGGGAAGTCTGTTTGAAGGAAAAAGTGTGGCAAAAAACGCTGCACAACGAGAAGAGGTGACCGGACCCTGAGGAAGATTGTGGAGAAGGACTGATTCCAGACCTTGTGGGACCTGCGGAAGCAGTGGACTGAGTCTGGAGTAGAAACATCCAGAGCCACCGTGCACAGGCGTGTGCAGGAAATGGGCTACAGGGGCCGCATTCCCCAGGTCAAGCCACTTTTGAACCAGAAACAGCGGCAGAAGCGCCTGACCTGGGCTACAGAGAAGCAGCACTGGACTGTTGCTCAATGGTCCAAAGTACTTTTTCGGATGAAAGCAAATTTTGCATGTCATCCGGAAATCAAGGTGCCAGAGTCTGGAGGAAGACTGGGGAGAAGGAAATGCCAAAATGCCTGAAGTCCAGTGTCAAGTACCCACAGTCAGCTGCTGGTGTTGGTCCACTGTGTTTTATCAAGGGCAGGGTCAATGCAGCTAGCTATCAGGAGATTTTGGAGCACTTCATGCTTCCATCTGCTGAAAAGCTTTATGGAGATGAAGATTTCATTTTTCAGCACAACCTGGCACCTGCTCACAGTGCCAAAACCATTGGTAAATGGTTTACTGACCATGGTATTACTGTGATCAATTGGCCTGCCAACTCTCCTGACCTGAACCCCATAGAGAATTTGTGGGATATTGTGAAGAGAAAGTTGAGAGACGCAAGACCCAACACTCTGGATGAGCTTAAGGCCGCTATCGAAGCATCCTGGGCCTCAATAACACCTCAGCAGTGCCACAGGCTGATCGCCTCCATGCCACGCCGCATTGAAGCAGTCATTTCTGCAAAAGGATTCCCGACCAATATTGAGTGCATAACTGAACATGATTATTTGAAGGTTGACTTTTTTTGTATTAAAAACACTTCTTTTATTGGTCGGATGAAATATGCTAATTTTTTGAGATAGGAATTTTGGGTTTTCATGAGCTGTATGCCAAAATCATCAGTATTAAAACAATAAAAGACCTGAAATATTTCAGTTGGTGTGCAATGAACAATGAATGAATATATGAAAGTTTAATTTTTATCATTACATTATGGAAAATAATGAACTTTATCACAATGTGCTAATTTTTTGAGAAGGACCCGTATTTAAGCTCCATGCATGTATTTGTAAAAATATCTTGCATTTTTTAAGGAAAACGTTGTCTTTTTTCAGCATTACTCACTGTGGGACCATTTAAGCCCACCTTATGTGTTTCAATGAGGAATCCCTCTAATTGCAAACTTTGATATGTTTTCTGGAAGTGTTTAATGACAACATTTCTTTGTGTACTTTTACCTTACTAACCTTTTAAACTTACCTTACTTACTACCTTAATTTACAACTATATTTAGATATAGTCCTACAAATTACACACATTCATTCAAATGAGATAGAGCCCGTTTTGTCCTAAAGTCGTTTATGTATAACCGGGCATAATTTGGGAGCCAAGCCGAGTTAAGACTTGAGATTCCGGGCATGGACAGATCCCAGAGAGACCCTACATTCCCCACTGTCCTGAGCCCCTGGTACTGTCCAGCTCCTAGATACCGCCACTTCCGGTCCAGCTTTGACCGGGCAAAACTCGGGACCCAAGTCAAGTTGGGGCTCCGGACTCCAGGCATGGAGGGGTCACCCAGTGGGGTCACTCCCTATGCCGGGAGTATTGAGCCCTAACTCGGCTTTCTTCCCGAGATATGGTCACTTCCTGTGGAACTTTGATCGGGCATATCTTTTCTTCCTTCATTATAAACCTAACAAACCTAATTTTGTCAAATGTTTTTCTTGAAAGCTGTGTTTGCTGTATCATTATCTATAAATAAATGGTAGGCTACTTGGTTTGATATTTTTCAATGAATTTCATTCATTCTAAGGTTGGCTTCTAAGTCAAAATATTTTTCGGGGTCAATGCATGTGTGTGTTTTGGTATTTGTTTGTATTACAGGCACATGTACCTAACGGCTATAGAATATCTCATTTATTTTTCTACATTTTATTAACTTTTAATGCATGGTAAAACCTGTGATCTGGCTGCTTGTAAGATATTCGTAAGATTGTGAGATACAGAGTACTCCAGTCAAGAAGAAGTAAAATAAATATCCTATTCCCATTGCTCTTTGGTCTAGTCAAAAAAACTGGTGACAGAAATGCAATTAAACCTGTTTAATGACCCTCTGAGGAGTTCCTGCCAGATGCCTACAATATTCTGAATGTGATTTAGAACTGGCCTTGTGAAATAAATTACATCCCAAGCCATCCCCGATGCCACAACTAGCACACTAAGGGGGGAAGGCTGCATATGTAGTATGTATAATCTTAAATATGCATCATTGCAAATAATATATTTTGCTTTATTTTTATTTTACACAAAAGAGGGAATCATAAAAGAGAAGGATTTGTAGAGAAGGCATTTCAGCTGAGAGAAACATATTAGCACAACGAGGCCCTAGATGCTGTTTTATTAGTTTCTATTTCCCCTTTGTTTTTAAATTGCCTTTGTTCTTCCCATATCTCCAAATTCATCTAGTCCTTTAAGACCATAATCCAAATTTATCTATAAAGTCCTATAATTCAAAGTCATTCTTTTATCAGTGAACTTCTATTAGTACTGATACAGTACAGCCTTTACAGGATTTGCCACAGTTGCAATACAACGTTCCTGCTGTACAACACAATAACAGATAGTAGTCCCTGGACAGACAGCTTTGTTATATTGTGCAAAGCTCAGTCAATCTGACATGATTTTGTTGTATGAAATATTGAATGATGGATATACTGTTGTTGTTGTTGTTGTTGTTGTTGTTGTTGTTGTTGTTTTATCAACATTTGATAACCCTGGGTGTACGGCTGCAAGAAGGGTCTTCTGGACTAGACTAGATTGTCAATTATTTGCAGAGCTTTTCAATGTTAATAGTACTTTTAGTCACTAGAAACAGACTTTATGGAGTCTTTCTTATTGTGCATATTGAGTCCTGTGTAAATTTCAACTCCTTTGATGTTCATAGCAGTGTATGTCGCCATAACAACAGCTTACAGCTTTATTTATAGCCTAATGCAATGTCGTTTGCATTTCGATAAATCTGAAATCTATTATGACAGCCAGCGTGAGCATTGATTCATTTCACATTTACATTTTAATGACTGCAATATCATTTTGCTGATGGGAACAAGGGAACAAATATAATTGTACACCATTGCCTGTGGCATTATTTTCCATAATGACTTATTCATTGTCCGAATTACAATACATTTAAGGCTATTCTTTTTTAATCAGAAGATATGCTTGCTTGAAAGCCAGAAGAATTTTTAACGTTCAAATTATTTCAAGTGAACTCTTGAGTTCCAAAATGTTAAAAGTATTAATTTATTGGAATCGCCTGCCTCTGTTTTGAAACCAGGGTTTATATGTGGGAACTGCTTAACGTAAGTGTCAAACAGACTGACTGAAATTTTCAATGTAATAGTATTGCATGTAATAAGTACATTTTAAAAATCATGGTGTTTTTTTTCCCCGTTATGATTAGCTTTAGTTTGTATCATAAGAAATTAAAGAAATTGATCAGGTATGTAAGTACAAGTCATAGTAGTATTATATACCAACAGTAATTCTTTTTGATAAACAAATGAGATTTTTTTTCCTGTTAAATTAATTAAATCACCCATTTTGATTTGCATTTGTTTCAGGAACTCTTTGTTGAGTCATTAGCTTTGTTGAGTCATTAGTTGGACTCATTATACTGGACTCATTAGTTCTATGATGATTTCAATGATAAGTCAGGGAGCTCATCTGTGACCTCATCTGTGACCTCATCCGACACTCTAAGCAGCTTTGCCGAACTGTTTCATTCATTAATTAGTCGCCTTAAAAATGAACATTAAAAATGTCAAGGCATATTTTGTCAATTTGTAAAATTTCACATACACAAAAATTACACAAGATAAAACAATCCAAATTCCCAAAAGAAAGTAACTTTTTTCCTTTTTGTTTTTATTGTGTTTGTATGTCGATGTGTTTTCCTGCAATAGTTTGTATTGTTAATTGTACGTTGCAGCAAGGAAGTAAACAAATGACAACGCTGTTTGGCTCTGCAAACCAGCTTGTTAAATGCTCATTCAAACCTAACGTTAACAAACTTTATAAAATCTCAACAGCGAACTTGGAATTAGTTTAAATTATTCTTTGATTAGAGCTTTTATGTATTGTTTATCTACAGTCATGCTAAACATGGTTCTGTGTTTGATTTGGCTAACTTACTGTAGTAAAGCCAATGTTTAGTGTTCGTTTTGTGTTAATAGTTCTGGCGACAGATATTTGGCTACAATCGTTCTAAAAATACAAAAAGTTACGGTGCCATACAGTCAGTGACGATCACTATAGATCCGCAGTCTTTACTCAAAAAAATCCTTTTGAGGACTGTAACGTTAGTATAATTTGTTAGAACGATTATATTAAATTCTTGTTTATGAATATGAAGCTTATTTTTTGTAATACTATAATAATTAATACAATTTAATTACAGCTTATTTCTAAAAAGTAATGAGACAGAAACAACAACAACAAAAAACAAACCTTTCTGAAACGTTGTTTAACAGCCGTTCTTGAACAGGTTCTGCTCGATCATCTTCTCTAACATTCTCTGGGTCCGATTGACGCCATTGTTTATAATACACCAAAGCACAAACTAAGGGTAAAGGTAAGGGGCGTGACGTTTCCTAAAAACGTGCACTAGGCGGTTAGCGAATCACAACACACTGGGCCAGCTAGAGGGACTGGGGGACTGGCTTCATAGAACCCGGAAACCATCCGACTGTTTTTACAAGAAGGGACAGAGCAGTGTAGAATAAAGGTAAAATATTGAAAAATAATGATATTTTTTAAAAATGAAGCATGAACACATGTTACAGTGCACCCCACAAACACAATCAAGCCTTCGAAAAAATGTGTTTTACCACCCCTGGGACAACTATGTACCTTATCAACCCCTAAAAGATTCATATAGTACCTTACGGTATACGTATGCTACTCTAAGGTACTAATATTCATCTTTTAGGGGTAAAACAAGTATGTCCTTTTACTACCCCAGTGACAAGCCGTTGTACCTCAAAGGTACAATTATTAAAAAAAAATCTGATACTAATAAAGATATTGGATATGTAACATTCAGCTCCCTATATCTCCCTAGCCCACACAATAACTACAATAACGGCACAGAGAAACAAATTCTTTGGAATCACTTTGATCAAATATTACAATTATATTTTCCAGCTGATGTACTGTAAAAACTTTGACCGTGTGAACTGGCCTTTAGACTGTCCTGGATTCAGTTTCTCCCTTTAATGCCAATATTCATTCACACCGCAAACATAGAACTAAATCTAATTTTGATGCAGCGAGTGGCAAAATAATTAAAAAAAAAAATTTATAGTCTTAACATAATGTCCATTGTTGATGTGTCTTATGTTCTAAAACCACCTGCCATGCACACTGCAGCACAAGGTAGCCAGACCAGCAACTCAGTGCTTCATTCTGGGTTATGGGGTTCAGTCATATTAATGGGAATGTTGAAATGGGGGGAGTTTGTTTTAGAGGTAATGTTTACACAATACTAACTATGCTTAACCAACTATTACTTGCTCTGTGAATGAGGTATAGGCTAATTAAGACCTTATTTGGCAAAAGGCAGATGCATCACTGTAATACAGTAATGTTATTTCAGTGAGTTTTAGTAAGTGTCTGCTCTGAGTATTTGTTTTAAATGTCAGAAAATACCATGCATCCCCATTACTTTTAAATTACCTCCGCATTGCCCACCATGCTCAATTAAGTAATGAGAGTCTAGTTAATTAAAGGCAGGTATAGAATTGGATGTGTACAGTTGGTTAGAGCAGAGGTGGAGGGAATTAAAGATCGCTTCTTTGTGAATATAAACCCATTTAGCAAAAAAGTGTATTTCCACTTTTATGGGGCAAGTACAATCATGCAACAAAGACTTCCATTTAATACTTAAAAGTTTGCTTATTTGAATAATCATGACCAAATATTGCTCTTGGACAGTATACAAAATGGATATTTTCACACTCAAATTAATTTGTCACCCCTGGTGTAGAGTAGGTTGTTATTAACAGTTGAAAAACATACCTTTTCCATAGTCACTCAACTGAGTCTCCCATGCTTTTAGCCTTTAATTAGACCCATAGACCCTTTCGGAAAATCCATGTGTTTCAGCTGAGAGTGCCTGCCCTATGGTGGCCAAGATTTATCTGAGCAGCAGAATGTACACTAGCCTCCACAGAGACATTATGCCTCACCAACAACTGTTCAGTCTGGTCTCTGTATAAGAGGCAGTGGACCTCTGGTGGTGCAAATCAAGCATCAAACCACATGTTTGTGAGGGCAAATCAACATGACTCATTGGGTGCCAAATGGCAAAGAATTTTGTCAAAACTTGCAGATAAAATTGAGCTTATCATCCCATCACAGTGAATACTGGTCAAACTCAAATGTCATTTGTGATGTTGCCATGAGAAAAGGGTTACAGTAAAATGTCACATTGCCATTCTAAAAGTTCTTTTGCCATCATTTACAGTTTTTCTTAATTGATTCAAAGTAAGTTTGATGTCTCAGATGTTTAAACGTTTCATACTTTTTTCTAAACAAATTGTAAAATTTTCAAATAGTGTCATATTGATGTCTACAACTATTATGAACTTGTAATACAAAAGTTCATCTGTGAAAACCCAGAGCAAACAAATGAGGATACAGGAGAAAAAAAAAAGAAGAGGATAGCTATGTTTCCACCTACCTATTTTTATGTGCTAGAAATGTGATTTTGCCACAAACAGAGGATGTGATTGGATAACTGGACAAACCAGCGGACCAATTTCATTGCACAGCAACTCAAATGTTGGTATGATCATTCTGAGATGCCTGAGCCGAAGTCTGTCATCAGAATGATTTGGTATAATGACCTCCCAGAAGTGTCCCACATGATTGCTTTCCCAGACATCAGGCATCCGAACGCAAGATAACATGAAAGTATTTATAGCATTATTCGCAAATGCTTCATGCGTTATTCCCGTTGCGCATAAGTCAAGTCAAGTCACCTTCATTTATATAGCGCGTTTAACAATATGGACTGTTTCAAATCAGCTTTACAGTGATAATAGGAAATTAAAGTAACAGAGATAGTTTAGGCTTTACAGCAGATCTAGAAATAAAGTTATTGTCCAGCTAAAGTTAGTTTTGATTGATTCACTTCCATCGCAACGATCATTAGTTATTAACTTAGGGGCCGCTAACATGACACTGTTCTAACAGAAAATTCTTTAATGCGATCCGGCCGCTCATTTGCATAAAACAGTGCCTGAGGCTCTGAGAATTTTTTATCGCTTCCGCGTAGCCACGTGAATCGGAATTATCCCGACAACATTTTATCAGTACAGAGGTAAAGGGAAGGAGGCCTTCACAAGGGAGAGACTAGTTGACACTTCAGGACTGCGTTGTCGTAGTGTCCAGGCGCAGGTCCTTCTTCAGCTCCGGATACGCACTGGATCCGGCAGACCGCGGTAAACCTCGGGTTAAACAGAGAGACTAATATTAGCGTAGACGCCATCCTTCTTATGATGTACAAAGTACATCAGGATTTATGGGAAGTGTTCCCGGTTTCGGCTGATCTAAACTATGCAGCCTAACATTGAATTATAGAAGTCTATAATGTGTTATGTGTATGCTAAGCCAAAGAGATGTGTTTTTAGTCTAGATTTGAACTGACAGACTGTGTCTGCTTCCCGGACAATATTAGGAAGATTGTACCAAAGTTTTGGTGCTAAATAGGAAAAGGATCTACCGCCAGCAGTATTTTTTTAATATATTCTGATATATGTTGATATTCTAGGTATTATCAACTGGCCGGAATTTTGAGATCGCAATAGACGTGAAGGACTATAATGCATTAAGAGCTCGCTCAAGTACTGGGGAGCTAAACCATTTAGTGTTTTGTAAGTAAGCAGCAATATTTTAAAATGTATACGATGTTTAAAGTTAAATTCCCAACTTTGAAACAGCTATTGAAGACTAAAAAGAGGTGGTGAGGACAGAAGTAGAGGGGCAAGAGATGAAAAGAGCAAGAGAAGATGTATAAAACAGACAGCAGAAAGGTCCCTTTCCAACAGACAGTCCCTTTCCAACAGAGGAAAGGGACAGATTATGGAAGATTATTATCAGTTTATCACGTGGAGGGAAAAAGATTCTAAGGATTTTATAAAGAGAATTATGTTACAGTAAGTTTAGAGAGAATAAATGAATCTTTAAGGGCCATTATCTCTCCATAAATGATGAAGTCAAAAAGAAAAACAAAACAAAACACAAATATTTATTTGGGATTTGAAAGAATTTTTAATTTTAAGATATCAAATTTTTGAATTGCAATAGGTTATAACATCAGAATAACAACAAAAATCAGTGTCAGCTTATTGTCAAAGATGTTCTTTATTTATTTTTTAACCTTAATCATTTTGTTTTGTTTCCACAATATCCGGCCAGGCCAGCTTTGCTGAATATCTCAAGATTCAAATTATTTTTGGTCCAGTACACTAATATAAGTTCCATACTGGCCGTGGGGTATTTAGCATCTCATACTTTAAAAAAAATTGCCTTTTACATTCACAGGAGAGTCTGGGGAGAAATAGAGAGAGTGAGAGGGGAATGGTTCAAACAGAAAAAGCATGAACCTACATCCTCATTATAGGTCTTACATGACATATGTACTTCCCACTGTGCCCTGCCTTGAACACATCAAATGCTGTATTAATAAACACAATTCCATAAATAAAAAAGGAAAAAACATATACACATACAATATGCAGAAATGGGAGCTGAAAAATGAAAAACCATCAAAAAATCGCATAAAAACAGCGAGTCTTATTCAGGAAACAAGCAGATTGAATTTATGTGCAAATTGTTTGTTTGCATATTGTCGTTTGTTTGCCATTGCATATATTGTCACTTTCAATTCAATGCAACAATTTACATAAAAATGGATTTATGAAGGATTTACACAGAAAAATGCTCCGTGTCTGTTTCATGAGAAAGGAGCAGAGACTTTTAAAATGTCTCCTTTAATGACATGCACAGAGAACATTTCAGAAATGTTTCAGCACTGAGAGAATGGGGAGTGTTATGAAGTAAATTCATAATTTATAAGTAAAGGAAGGCAGAACAAAGTTGTGTGCTTCTGAGAGAGTATTGTACGTTGTCTCCTGAGCATTAGACATGTGGCAAACCTGTGTTTCAAGCTTTTTCCAATGCATGCTTGTAATACATAAATGAGTTGTCTCTCCAGGTATGTTTGTTGATATGTGATTATACTGTATGCATAAAGGTGTGAATATAGACCTTAACCGGGGTTCATGCCATATTTAATTAATATAATATTATTATTATATTTTTTTTCTTTTTTTTTTAAATGTCCCACCAGCTGAATGATCAACAGCAAGTTAAAAACAGAACAACCTATGGAACCTGCGCACATATCATCCTTCAGCCTTGTTTTCAACCATGAGAAAGCAGACACTCTCTCTTGTCATTTAAAGACACTCTATCCATGTTATGTTCATTATTAATGGCCTTCCAGAATCTTTTAGAAGAATGCAAAAAGACAGGCCTAACCACATACTCAGCTTTGGGTATAATCAAATGTAATTACTTAAGAATTAACTATTGAAAAGCCCATATTGGTCCAACTGAAATGAATATTTAGGGAGGAGGGATTTAAGGGACCTGCTCTTTAGTTAATGTCAGCTGAAAGTAACTCTCTCCACAGGTCAGGAGATACAGCAGCCTCTCTGTGCTCTTAATTATGACAAACACATGTTGCATATAAATTACCCTGGAGCCAGAGAAGCTATGCATACTCTGTTTATCAGGGTCATGACAAGGTGAAATAAAACACATCTGTAGTGTTCTCCCTTTTTGTCTGTCTCTAGATCACACACACAAATGCACATACTATTTGAGCACATTGTCTGAGGACTTGATATTCACAGCAGTGCTTTATGTGTGCTTGTGTATGTGAGTTTGTGTTATTGAGACATACATTAACACAATACAACTTTTTCTTTTTTGTTTCTTTAAACCGAAAATGTTCTTTTCATGCAACATTTAAATAAATTAAAAAAAGTTCTTTACATCATGATTTGTGCCTGCGATTTGTCACTGTCTACAAGACAAGAACATAATGTTTTATTGTCTTGAGGATATTTTGTTTTCTCATATTTGTAATTGTTTTTAACCAATATATCTACAATTTACACCTGTAATTTCTGTATATTAAATTAAAGATTAATGATTTTAATATTGACGATTTGAAAAATGGAGTTATCAATAAACACTATAAACACACATCCACAAGCACAACAGAGGACATTAGCACAGAGCTTCTGGGTCCGGTTTGCCACAGGCAATCCTTGCCCAGCAGAGCGTTTAATGGCCACAATGATTGTAGAGACCATCTAAGATCAAGAGCACAGACAGAGCTGTATGTGGGGTAAAAGAAGAAGAAGAGGAACAGAACTCTAGAGATTGAACATTACAGGAACTCAAAAGTGCAGGACTGGCCCAAGCTAGCAGAGGGTCAGATATAAGAAGGGCAAAAAGGGCAGATGGGACAAGATAATGTATTTAAAAGAGACTATACATTTCAGATTGATATGAGAATAGAATTCAGATTAACATGTTTGCCACACCACCAGGGATAATGGCTTTGCTTTCCTCATCCAACAAATTGTCTCAAGTGAGAACAGCAGAATTTATGATAAATTAATTGTTAGCAGTGTGTGTACACAACCACTCTATAATGGTAAAAATCCACCCACTATTTTTTTTTAAAAAATCTGTTTGCAGTTTCTATGCAATGTGACGTCACAATGCACAGGCCCCGCCCACAACTGCTGACGGACTCTGCCCTATTACTGTACGTACACACTGGCGCCGACTTGAGATTCCAAAGTTACCGGAAGTCATTAATTTACAATGGAAGCTGGCTTCTCTCAGCTGCAAGGAGCGTCAAATCCATTAGCGTCGCATTTTGAGCGACCAGAGCGTCAATCAGAAAGTTGAAAGTAGCTCAACTTTATGGTAATGAGCTATGACACGGTTCAGCAGCAAGCAGCGGGAAAATGGCAGCAACCAATCGGAATATAGATTCCAGAGAACCGTACAATATAAACTTTCGTTCGTACCAAAACATTAGTTCCGAGAAAATACAGCAGCACCAAACACAACAACTTCCCGATCATCCATAATGATCCAGTGATACACATTTGAGGATGAGCGCAACTTTTATTGGAAATGTTTACGAACGCTCGTTTTAAGCGGGAATGCCATTCATTTGCTCATGGTAACAGCGATTTGACCAATTGCACTAGATGCAAATAATAATAATAATAATAATAATAATAATAATAATAGCTAATATTCTTTTTTTTTTACCAAATGTGACCAAAACGGTTATAAAAATGCTGTCATTATAAAAGGTTTCTAGTGTCAATGTATTGCTTGTTTTTTTCTGTTTACATTTCATGTTGTGACACTTCTCTTATCTCGAACATAATGCTGCTACGTAAGAGCGGCCAAAGCGCCAACAAGCTTCCCCCTTCTTTTTGACAAGCGTCCTTGACAGGGCGGCCAGAGCTTCTTTGCAGCTCAAGTCGGCGGCGGTGTGTACGTACAGTTAGCAGACCCTGGCTTGAGTGAGCTGTACACAGTCCGCCATGTATATCTCCTCGCCAGAGCATTGAACATCAGCATTTAATTAAGAAATGTATTCTTATTAAAGCTATTAAAGTCATTCAATCAAGAGCAGTGAGTGATTTTCTATTTTTCTTTTGTTGTTTGATTCATATTTATAGCAGTAGGTAGGGTCTGTATATTACTTTGATTTCACTTTAATACACAGATCTTATATACACACTTGATTTCTTGACTTGCTGTTTTCAGTGAACTTTGTGCGTTTTGACAACCTTGCGTATTTGACAGTTTAAGAGCAGTAAGACGTGAAAGAGAACTACTCACGGGACGCGCCGTCTGACATCTAGCTCTCTGTGTGTGTGCTCAATAAAACATGTATGAGAAGTTTAGACTGATATGGCTATAAAGTGCATGCAGATAATAAACTTTCATGATGATTAAGAACTGCAACGTTACTTGAGCATGACCACGATAGAGATGATAATAAAAACCAAACAGATGTTTTAGTTTTTGGCAGAGTATCCGAGGCATGAGCTTTAAAGGTTCCACCCTCTTCTGAAAAGCAGGGTTGGGGAACAGCAGTTTATTTACATTTAAAGATACATGCACGGAAACAGCTTGTTTTTCCTTCCACTCAAAAATGTATTCGCTCCTCCTTTTATGCTTCCGCTCCTCTGTGAGAGATACAAGACCGGTGCGTCGCACAGGTGTCGCTCATCACCTATCACGCCACCGGCCTCGTCCTGCTCGCCACATACATCTTGTAAAAAGGAGAATAATAGCTACCCTTTAAATGTAAGCTTAAACAAATCAGAAGCCCAAATGAGCCATTGCAGCAGCACTCAGATGATTAAAGGCTAAACCGTTCATAGGGCGTATTTTCAATGTCATTGTGTTTTCAAAAAATCTCTATTTTTTTTGTGTGTAATTTTCTCAAGCATTTGTCATCAGGTGTTTGCAGAGATAGGGATAGGGTATGTTTTAAATTAATATTTTGTCTGTCTTTGTGCTGTATAGCAAAACAAATGCAAATTGATGCAGATTATGCGACAAAGACCTCGCCATAACACTGAAACACAATGGAAACAACAGCTTTTGATGGCCTATTTTGTTTTTGCCGAACAAAACACACAACAATTTTTTTCCCACTTCATTATTATTACATTCTGCTCTGTTTTTGGACCCTAGGGGTCATAGTGCCTCTTTATTTCCGCTCTCTGGGAAGTTTTACCACCAGAACACACATGGATGTTGCTAACAGGCTCAGCGGTAGCTATCAATTCGACATCAGGATTAATAATGTGCCCGTCAACAAATGAGAATCCCACTGTGAAAGGCACCACATGTGGTGGCATGAGTGGGGCTGCAGTGAAGTCGACGAACTGTTTGCCCTCCCCCTCAAAGCAGCCATACATGCTCACATGCGTCCATCCCTGCAGCTGCTCACATGACACGCAGCAGCGACCTCTGGATGTCCTCACCTTAAGTTTGCATGTAAAGGAATTATATCATATGGTAATGCTGGCTGGAATTCATGAGGCATTCACAAAGCATTTTACAAAGGTGCAAGTTTGGAAAAATAGCATAAGGCATCCCCTGTCTATACAGTTTTTGTAATGGTTGTCCGGGGGTGGGACAGCTGAAGCATAAATTTGTGCTGCCATTGATCTTCCCCATGATATGGGCTAATTTTTTAACGCTGATGAAATCTTCCATCACATTGGCCAGAGTAAATGCCAAGCTGCTTGCAATGCCAAGCTGTACGAAACCCTCAGACCCAGTAATCTCACTCTCTTGGTCTGGGTACAGCACCTAATTCCCTGCCAGGGGACTGCCCTTCTGTTCTTCTTTGGCACCAAGCTCTCTCACCATGTCTACCATATGTCAAGTGCTACCATGAGATGCTTTTCAGTGGCATCCTGGAGGCTGTCAGATAACTGAGATAGACTAGCGATTATGACCTCTTTCGTTTCTTTTGATTTTGTCCTTGATATATATATATATATATATATATATATATATATATATATATATATATATATTTGTGGATGTTGCTAACCTATAGTAGAAAACCTATAGGATTATGTGGCACTGTATGCAACCAAATGCAGATAGTCTGTGAACATTTGAATAACCGGGACATGAAGCACAAATCAAATGTTTCCATTAGAGAGCGGAGTGTTAATCTGGATGTGCCTCGGAATGTAAAACCCATCTTCACAAAACACATCTATGTTCTCCCTCTGCATCTATGGTGGGGAAACCCAGAGAGATTAGGATCATGGAAAAACTATAAGCAGAAATAAAAAAAAGGATTCCTACCTACAGACATGATGCTCTGGTTGGTTTGCCAAGCTCATTTCCATTCAGTTGAAAACCAATTCAGGTTAATCTCACTTGCAATTGTAACATGCAATGATAAAGGCATACTACATCAGTGTTTCCAGAAACAGAGGTCTCACCAAGCATGACGTCCCTGTGGGACATATAATTTGTCTGGCTAAAAGTTTTGTTAATTGTTTGAACTTTATTGGTTGTATTTAGTGTATCATGTGACATTGTCAATTTTGATATTGGTTGAATTTACTCACCTTCATTTTGAATAAATCCTCCTGTATGAATTTCTTTTTTCTGCTGAACACAAAAGAAGATATTTTGTTAAGTTGATGGGCCCCATTGATTTCCATAGTAGGAAAGAAAATACTATGGAAGTCAATGGAATCCATCAACTGTTTGGTTACAGACAGTCTTCTAAATCTATGGCATTGCTATACAGGAGTAATTAGCTTTTGAAGTGGATTTACTTAATTTAAAGTTAACAAAAGTTATCATTATGAATGTAATGTTTAAAGCAGATGTCTTAACAAATTTCAGTAGACCGGGAAGATTTTAAAATGAGCCGTTCATTCATAAATACGCAGGATCACTGTGAAAATACAGACCGGAAGACAGAAGACAACGAACACAGCGCTGAAAAGGGGCGGGGCTACATAAGGTCTATAGAGCCACCACAGAGACATGCGATTTTCCAGGACACCCGTTTTAATCATATCTGTCAGGTACTTTTTATGTGTGATATTCTAAAAACATGCTAACATCAACTTTAATTTCCTTAAATTACAAAATCCTAGGTGCATATGACATTCTTCTTTCAAACGAATACAATCGGAGTTATATTAAAAATGTCCTGGCTCTTTCAAGCTTTATAATGGCAGTGAATGGCAGTTTATGTTTTGAAGTCCGGCCGTCTGCCTGAAGCTAGTTATTGTAGTCGATAAAGTTTTAAATATATTTTTTCTACACTAACACATCGATTCACTTCAGAAGGCCTTTATTAGCCCACACAGAGCCATGATGAGTACTTTTATCATGAATGGATGCACTTTGATTGACTTCAAATCATAAACTGCCATTATAAAGCTTGGAACAGCCAGGACATGTTTTAATATAACTCCGATTGTATTCGTCTGAAAGAAAAATGTCATATACACTTAGGATGACTTGAGAGAGCAAATCATGGGTTAATTTTCATTTTTGGGTGAACTAACCCTTTAAGTTGTCGATGCTGGCAAATAACCATGGTATAAGCATGGTCCGTTTTGCATCGAGTGGTTCATTGCCTCCACGTCATGCATTAAAACCGTTTGCTGCACATCTACCCATGGATTATCCCTTACTTATAATGTCTTTTGAACTTTCTGCAAAATCCTGAAATAAATGTATATCAGTTTCCAAAAAACTATTAATCAGCAGAACATTTTTCGACCTTTATAGTATTAAGAAATGCTTTCGCACCAAATCAGCATATTATACTGATTTCTGAACGATCATGTGACACTGAAGATTGAAATAATGATGCTGAAAATTCAACTTTGCCATCACAGTATAATTTAAATTTTAAAATGAATGAAAATTGAAAACTTGTAGTAATTATATTAATATTTCTCGATATTACGATTTTTTTTATCAAATAAATGGAGCCTTGGTGAGCATTAGAGGCTTCTTTCAAAAACATAAGAAAAAATCTTACCAATTGTAATCAATCATTTAATTTTCTTTATTATACAGTTCTCTTGAAAACATGATTTTAATTGATTTGATGTATTCTTCAGTTAATGAGGCTTTGAAAGTCATATCTATGAATTCTGACTAAAGGCAATATTATGTTTTTTTGCACAGATGGACAGAGGGAGAGAGACACCAGATGCGGAAATGGGGAATGAACAGATGTATGGAACAGAGGCCTTAGGTCCTGCCACGTCTCATATATCAACCTCACACCTCACTCTGCCCTTGGCCTCAAGTATTCTCAGGATCAGAATTAAACCGGATTAGTGAGTTGATTACGACAAACATGAGATTACACAAGCAAAAACTAATCGCACGCACATGCTTGTTTTTATGTTTTTCCTGTAGCCTGTAATACCACTCTAGATAAACACTCGAAAAGACCCATGAGGAAAATTATTGAATCACACTAATGCTTTCATTTACATATTTATTTATTTATTTATTTATGTAATGCTAAGGAGCAGTGACTCATAGCCAACTCTCAGCCATTTCTTCAGTCATAGAAGAGACGCATATCTCCCCTCTCCATTTAACTTTACTGCTCTGTCTGTGAGGGGGTGTAAGTGAGCGTGAATAATGTGGGACATTAAAGCACTGGAGATCACCCACTCCCGTCTGCTGACTATTCGAAAGAAACTGACTGTCTGACCATTTTGTCCACTGTACCATATTTGACTTAATATAAATAACTCAATCACATTTATACAATCTGTTAGATATAGATTTTTTAGAGAGCTGTATCCATTCTGAATTTCTAACTCCATTTCATCTGAAAGCAATTCAATCAAGAGAGCAAAGTGCCATTTTGTGTACATTTTGAGAGTACTGCATTAGTGTGTTTTAATTCTCTGTCTGTGCTACTCAAAGGTAGATTTGTGGTTTCTATCACAACATACTCAGTTACATAAAGCACATTAATACCCTTGCACAGCAGAGAATCTCTTCTGGATGAGCTGAATAATCACCGCATGGAAGTGGTTGCCATAGAAACTCATGCAGTGTAAGGCGGCAAACACTAGTTGAACTTCGGCACAAATTAGTATGTTGCATGACTACCTCAGCTAGTGCCTCTGTGGTTTTGAGGTGCAAAGATCACACCAATCAGTTGTTTGTAGACATGTGTTCATGACTTGTATAGGTGACAAAGACATGAATCAATTACAACAACATCTTCAGATCCCACATGCTAAACGGCATCCTGTTCTTCACACAGGAAAGAGCACAGCCAATGCTGTTTCCATGACAACACAGCCAGGGGATAACAGGTTCTATTTTTTCCCTTCTGTGCAGAATCCCAACCCATTACCGCTAGAGAAAAAAAGTATCTGAATTTTTCTTCTGTTGTTTGAGGATAGCCTTGAGAAAAACGAAATGAAGATGAGCTTTGAGCAGTGTGTCATATGTCTGCTCTACAGAGAAAATACTTCATATCACATGTCAAAAGCAGTTGCATCTGCAACTTTCAGACAGGGCTGCTAGTGTACTGTGATCTCCCAAATGAATTATGGGTCAGGGATACACATTTCACATCAAATTATCAAGTTTTTTGAAGGGGAATCTGTTAAGATATCCATCTCCCATATCTTGAATATTGACACTTCATCTCAACCAGGCCAAATAGAGATCTTTAGTTGTATGCTTAATTTGTGCCAGAACCTCTTGGATTTGACTGTCTGTTTTCCTGTACCTGTTTGCGTGGATCCAGTATCTCTCATCAGAAGAAGCATTATGGGTGCTCCTTAGAAGAGTTAAACAGACAATAGCCCCTTTAACACAGCAATCCCCGTAAATTACCGTAAAATTGCCAGAATTACTTTTCCAGTAAATACACAAATATGCTGTTCACACATGCAACGGCGTTCTGGCTTTTTACCGGTTAGAGACCATTCACACATCAGCAGCAAAATACCGGTACATTGTGTGATGTCAGTCATCGGAAGTGATCTTTAAACGCTGCGCCGTTGTCTTCAGCTGCCCGCATGAGAAGAAGCGCTTTAGTTTTACTGTCTGTTCAATTTGACAAAATATTTTAATGTCTGAGTGAAAGGCATAAGGGAAGATCAAACAGCACGCGTTTTTGCTCTTAAAAACACCCAACTGCCGAGCCGCAGCACAACATGGTCAAAGATGATAATCTTGCGCATATTTTAATAGAAAAACTATAAAAAAAACTTACTCTAAACAGCGCTGAGTAATCACATCATTTCCATAAGAACTTCATGATCGTCTAAAAGCAGACTTCTTACGTCAGCACATTCTGACCTCAGACCTCAGACCTCTTACGCAATCTTCATTCCGCGTTCACACAGAGCACATTTCCGGTAATGTCCCCACAAAGATGGCAATATCCGAAATCCTTGTCCTTGTAGGCACATTTATTGGTCTATAAATCATACTAAGATTTTCTTACATTTTTGAAAATGTAAAAATGCAGAAAGTTTCCTGTGATGGATAGGTTTAGGGGTAGGGTGTGTAAGGGGATAGCATATACAGTTCAACAATACTACAAATAATTATGTCTATGGAAAGACCCCATAAAACATGAAAACTGTGTGTGTGTGTGTGTGTGTGTGTGTGTGTGTGTGTGTGTGTGTGTGTGTGTGTGTGTGTGTGTGTGTGTGTGTGTGTGTGTGTGTGTGTGTGTGTGTGTTCTCAATCTGCTCTTAACTTAATGCATTAAACACATTTCTTACCCATGAAACTTTGAAACTCTACACACGCTACACATGAAACTCTACTTTATGCTACACATGAAATTCTTAACGGAATTGGGATTGTAATATATCACAACAAAACAAACCAACCTGAATTATTCTGTTTATATGTAAATTCCAACTCTGGATTTAAAATGAATCGTGAGAACTTGGGTGGGTCACATGACCATAAACGATTAAATTACTTCTTGAAGTGACCTTCACTAACTGATTTGTGGAAGGGCCTGAAAGGCGTCTGACCACTGAATGCTGCGATTCATTAAGTATTCCAGAATGCTGTGTAATAAGTGATTATAAAAGATAAAATTCAACTATTATCCTTGAAGGTTTTTTTGTTTTCATTTGTTTTTTGAATAATTTGATCTGAATAGTACTGTAAAACTAGAACAGAGTTTGTCCCGATGAATCACATCTCTGGACTGGAGAAATGGAAATATTTTAGTGGATGAATACAAATGATTCTGTAATGAGACTTTGGCCACTGACCCTAATATTATTCTCCTCGTCTGGGTGACAAAATGCATTGCTAGGGCAAAATTGTGAATTCAAATTAATCCAATGGGCCGTCAATCAAAATTCTCTTTTACTGTTCTAGATGGAGATATATTAAGGTCATGTTACATCATACTGCTGGTTAACTGATGTATGGAATAATTTCCTCAACCTTTTGTATTTTGGAAAGGAACATAAGTTTATCCTTATGAATATGTACGTACATACATATTTACATGTCTTTTGCCAAAGCTTGTAATATAAATTATGTAGTGAATTGCTGTATTATTTAAAGCACAATACTATTTTTGAATTTGGGATTATTAGGATTACCGCTGGAATTTTCTTGCCCCAATTATGTCCCACATAATTCCAGTTATAATGCATGTGTTTTCATAAAATTGTAATTGTGTTCTTGCAGCCCACTCTCTGATTCCTCTGCAGACCCCAAGAAATGGCTCTGGGGCTTCATTATGAGAAGCGAGATGAAAAGTGAGACTGTATGAGGTATTGATGTCTCCATTGCACTGGCATATTCAGGGCAGTCCTGTTGTTCCTAATGCTGTCATCTAGCCGTGCTGTGCTTGGCTTTATCAATGACGGCTTTGATTGAGTTGCAAAAAGGGGAAGCTGAAGCACAGATAGTCATCTTAAATATGGCAGTGGGTTTTTGAGTTTAGCCCACTAACCCCCTGTCTTATCATTGACCTAATGACTCATAAATGCTGGAGATAACCCAAAGGTCAGTATTTTCTGACTGAAGTAGATAGAACCACGGCTATCCCTCCTTTTGCCTCTGTATCAGATGACTGCCTTATTCTTTGTAATGCATCTTTGAAGGTCTTTTGAGGACACGTTGTAAGTCTTACCAATTATTTATACTGTTTTTATATAAAGGTATAGCATATTGGTCACACTTTAGATTAGGGTCCAATTCTAATTATATTTTACTATAAAACGATACTCGGTTACTAACGTAACCTCGGTTCTCTCTAGAAGAGGGAACGAGTATTGCGTTGTCACGAATCTGGTCTACCCACGCTTGCCCTAGGATTACTCTGTGTCATGCCTCTGCCATACCTGTTTGCTGTTAATGGACCTTGCCTGTATTAAGACTGTTTTTGGAATAAAGCCTTTCATATGGATCCGCACATCTCTCATCTTGTTCGCCCCGTTACAGAATACTCGGCCACACAAGAATCCAGCGGCTTTCCCTATGTATATCGGCCAGGTATGGACAACGCACGTATGTTATTAAAGCTCGAGCAGGGCTCGCGATCGCTCGAGAATTACATACAAGAGTATTTAGATCTCACCTATTTTTCTGATATGCCGGACTGTGTACTCATAGATTTCTTTTGTGAGGGCATTAATCAACCGCTCAAATCACGTTTAATCCGTTCATCTCTCAGTCAGTTTATGGACTATGCCTTGTTCACTGTTGGTTCAGTGTTCACTGTGGGTGTCGCAGAGGAACACGACTCCGTACTCACTCAGCTAATTGCAGCCGTACCAGAGCACGCTCACAAGATGGCGGACACAACAACATCCCGTTCCGTCATAGCTGCTAATCATGAGTCAAGCCAAGTCACAGTTGATTGTCATGAGTCAAGCCAAGTCACGGTTGACCGTCACGTCCCAGCAGAGCTTCCAGAGCCTCGCCATGTCTCAGCAGAACTCCCTGAGCCTCGCCATGTCTCAGCAGAGCTTCCAGAGCCTCGCCACGTCTCAGCAGAACTCCCTGAGCCTCGCCACGTCTCAGCAGAGGTTCCAGAGCCTCGTTACGTGTCAGCAGATCTTCCAAAGCCCTGTCACGTCTCAGAGGATCTTCCTGAGCCCTGTCACGTCTCAACAGATCATCCAGAGCCCCGTCATGTCACCGCTGACCTGACAGAATCTTATCACATCCTCTCTGCCACACCCAGGTATTCAAGGTCAGTGCTTCGATTTTCCAGTGTGCGCCCAGCAATGGCCTCTTAGCCTGTCATTTCACAGTCAAAGGAACCGTATATGAGCACTGTACCAGTCCTGTTAGTGAACCTTGCTTGATTCTTGATGCTAACACTGTAGAACCTCCAGAGGTGGTGGCGTCTACTACAGAACTTTTTTAGGTGTCAGTTTATGAATCCGTGTCCTGCCCTGTTAAGGATCCAGAGACTGTTCAAGTCACGTCTGCCGATCCAGAGACTGTTCAATTCACGTCTGCCGATCCAGAGACTGTTCAAGTCACGTCTGCCGATCCAGAGACTGTTCAAGTCACGCCTGAACCTGAGCGCTCAGCTGAGCCGGTATCTGCTCATGAGCCAATGTTTGTTTCTGTGTTTGTGTCTGTTCCTGAGCCGGTGTCTGTGCCTGTGCCGGTGTCTGTTCCTGTGCCTGAGCCGGTGTCTGTTCCTGTGCCTGTGCCTGAGCCGGTGTCTGTTCCTGTGCCTGTACCAGCGTGGGAATTATACCGCGGCCACGCAGCCATGGCCGCCGTTGCCCTACACTTTGGCCTTCATGCCCCGTGAAAAAAAAATCATCTTACGGCCACAGTGTCCTTTGTGCCCTGGCCCTTTCCAAGTTCCATGTATAAAGCGCCAATGCGTCGATGTAATCATTATGAGCGCTGTATACTGATGTGCTGTGTTTTCAATTCATACCAGCAGCCTGAGGGCGCTCTACTGAACATTATATTCCATATTTGAAACACATGAAGAAGAGCATTCGACAATGCAGGAAATCCCAAATCCCCGACCACAAACAGAGCTAACAGATCGCTGTAACATGCAGATTATGTCGTTTTGAAGACAATAAACATTTTTGCAATGATATTTGACTTACCTGTGTTCTTCGAGCCATGTCAGGCATTTTCATAATAATAGATTATGTATAATGTTATGCTAATCGATAGAATTTATCATTGTTGCTTTATACATAAAATATTATATTTTCTGTCAGATTTTTTTTTATCTGAAGCCAAATCAGATCACAGAAGGTTATTTAGAACACTCCACTTGAGTTATAAAGTAAGTTTGGAGCACAAACATGGTTTTAATCTCATAAATTGTCATGTATTGATGGTGTGCTAAGCTAATAAATAAAGTCATATGACATGATCTTGAAAAACATTTACCTAAATACAGAGTTTTAGACATATAATCTTCAGATTTTAAGTATAACATGGTCAGGCATGTGGGTTTAGCTGCAGTGCATTTCTAGATTGATACAATGGCAACTTTTTTTCATAAAAAAAATTTCTCATAACTTTAATTTTTTTTAATCAATTTATAACTATTTTTTTCATTATGACAATAATTCATTCTACATTTACATCGTGTAATGTAAATCCTGAGCGCCCTCACTGTCGGATGCAGGCAGAGCCGAGAGAGAAATGACCTGCGCTCTGAATGGGGTGTCCAATATTTTAGGGACATAACCATGTCTTGGCTTGAGGATGACTTTAGAGTCATTTGGCCCGAACTGAAGACACGCAGCACTAACAGATAGCGCGTGTAAATCCCCCACACGTTTAACTGATGACAGAGCTGTCAGAAAAACGGTTTTGAGCGAGAGGTACTTTAGGTCCACGGAGTCTAACGGTTCAAAGGAGAAAGCTTTCAGGGCCTCTAGGACCATTGAAAGATCCCAGAACCGAGGGGGGTCGCGGGGGGTTCATCCGTCTAGCTCCTCTAAGGAAGCGAATGACGAGCTCGTTCCTTCCTATTGACTGGCCGCGCGTCGACTCAGCGAACACTGCAACGGCCGTCACATAGGCTTTAAGCGTGGATGGGGACCTGCCCTTATACAACAGCTAATGAAGGAAGCTAAGCAACCCCGGGACCCCGCACATTCGTGGGTCTAGATCTCTATCGGCGCACCATTTGGAGAGCACCGACCATTTAGACGCGTAAAGCCGCCTCGTAGAGGGGGCTCTGGATTGCGTGATCGTGTTCATCACTCCCTCTGGCAGTACAACGTGTATCCGTTGATCAACCATGCATGTAGAGCCCAGGTTGGAGGCGTCCGTCGAGATGACCAATCGGTGTGAAACAGCCCCTATCGTCACTCCCCGCTGGTACCAGTCAGCTGCTAACCAGGGCTGCAGAGTCGAAACGCAGCTCTGAGTCACTCTGATTCGCCTGTAGCATGAAACCCAAGCCCGGTGAGGCACTTGGGAGTTCAGCCAGTGTTGTAGCGGGCGCATACGCAGCAGGCCCAGCTGAAGCACAGCCGCAGCTGATGCCATACAGGCTAGCATCCTCTGGAATGTCTTCAGAGGTAAAATGCTGCCTTTCTGGAAAGACGCGGCTAGCTGTCGAACACAGCATCCGCGCGCTGTCGATGAGCGGGCCATCATAGCCACGAGTCCAGTTCTATTCCTAGGAAGGAAACTGATTGACTGGGCAGTAATGAACTCTTGGTCCAGTTGACCGTTGGACCCAAGCTTTCCAGATGGCTGAGAAGCGCAGCTCTGTGAGATATCAGTTCCATCTCTGACTGGGCTAAAATCAGCCAATCGTCCAAATAGTTCAGAATTCGCAGCCCTTTCACTCTTAAGGGGGCGAGAGCCATATCCATGCATTTCGTAAATGTACGGGGTGCTAAGGATAGGCCGAACGGGAGGACGGTGTATTGATATGCCCGACAGTCGAAGGCGAATCTCAAGAATGGCCTGTACCGCGGGGCTATCGGAATTTGAAAGTATGCATCGTTCAGATGGAGAGAAACGAACCAGTCTCCTGGGCGAATGTGCGCAAGGATTAGTCTGGTTGTAATCATTTTGAACGGCCGTCTCATGAGAGCTTTTTCAAAATGTCTCAGATCTAAGATAGGTCTTAGAGCTCCGTCCTTCTTGGGTACGAGAAAATAACGGCTGTAGAAGCCTGACTCGCTCTGAGAAGGAGGTACTGGTTCTATGGCCCCTTTGCATAGCAGTTTGGCTATTTCTGCACGGAGTAGATGTACTACATCCGCTGTCACTTTCGTCTCGGTCCGAGCTCGCAAGCGAGGGGGACGGCGAGCGAACTGAAGCGAATAGCTCTGACTTATCGTGCTTGGCACCCAATCTGTCACACCTGGAATAGCCTTCCATGCTTCTACATGTATAGCTAGGGGCAGAATGGACTCCGGGTTCCGTTGGCCGCGTAGCGCGGGCTCGGGAAACTGTACCGGAGGCGTGAGCGGGGTGCGTGCGCTCTCTGATCTCAGTAACGGCGGCTCGCCAACAGCTGTAACTGCCTGAGCCACTTGGTATGACCCGATTATTGGAAATGGGGAACATTTCGTGACGATATATATTGCAAGCGGAGCCTGGGGCAAAGGGCTTGTCCGTAAGCGTGAGTGCTCGTGGGCGGTCACGTGACTTACGTTCATAACATGCCCGCTGTGAGGCTGTTGCCGTGTAACAGAGTGTGCAACGAGTAGGTGTGAGCACAGATTTGTGGGCACATTGTCTACATCTAGTACTCGAGCGGCGTTTGCCAGCTTTATGAGAGTGGGCTCTGTGAGCATGTGAGATACATGGGGCATAGTGTTTACATGTAGGGGTGAGCATTGACTTGTGGGCACGTTTTCTACACATGAAACACACTTGGCATGAGCCTGATAACCATAATTTATACTCTTTTTGAGATTTCTCTGGGTCGCCGTAAAAACAGCGCTTGTGTGCATGTGAGCGGGCTGTGTTGCCGACTCGTTGGCTGCTATATGTATGTCTGCAGTAGCCTTCACCGAGGGGACTGACAGGACCAGATGCTTCGACGGTGGTCCGGCCACGGCGAGACCAGCGCGTCTTTTCCTTACTAGCGTTGCTAGGAGGGCTTTCCCTGCTCGGGCTTCAGCACAACCCTAGGCCGGGGTCCCCGGGGGGAGGCGGCCTGCGACCGGAGGAGCGAGATCTAGGGCGGCCGCCCTGTCGACGCTGCGGAGGCTGGGGCTGGGCTGGGCGCTGGCTAGCTTGATGTGCAGGCGGCTCACGTGGGCGGCTTGCAGAAGAGCGGCAGGAAAAGGCTCATGGCCTGTGTGGTCTTCTGCACTTCGGAGAAGCGGTCGACGATCCCGTTTACCGCTGGGCCGAAGAGACCGGAAGGGGAGAGCGGCGCGTCAAGGAACACGGACCGTTCAGTTTCCCCCATATCCACCAGCGTCAACCAGAGGTGCCTCTCTGTGACGGTAAGCGAGGCCATGCATCTGCCCATCGCCTGTGCTGCAGATTTAGTGGTGCGAAGAGAGAGATACGTCGCGCTCCTCAAATCCGTAAAGGTGGCCGGGTCCTTGCTTTTCTCGTCCCACTCACGGAGGAGATCAGCCTGAAGAATTTGCAGCACGGCCATTGAATGCAGGGCGGAAGCAGCTTGTCCGGTGGCGGCGAAGGCGTGGCTGACAAGGCCTGAGGTAGTTCTGCAGGCTTTGGACGGGAGGGCACACTTTGAGCGGCATCTCGCGGAGGGCGGGCAAAGGTGCGCTGCGAACGTCGCTTCCACTGTGGGGACAGAGGTGTATCCCTTCTCGGCGGCGGCGTCCACTCGGGAAAGCGTGCAGCGTGCAGCTCTGGCAGAAAGGGTGCAGATCTGGAAACGGGCTGGGGTGCGGCGGCTGTGCAGGAAACAGCCGTCGAGCCTGTTGGGTGCGGGCTCCTTCGGCGATGACCAATCGAGCCTGAGTTGGTCGACGGCCTTAGAGAGGAGACCAATTAACTCGGCGTCCACGCCTGCCCGAGTCCTGCTGGATTCCTGGACGGATGAGGAGGCGGAGTGATGTGAACTCGACCACTCCTCACTGTCCGACGCCAGGATGGAACAGCTGTCCAGTGAGTGGCCTCCTTCAGCCTCGTCCCCTGAGGCGGCGGCAGTGCGGGCCGAGGCCGGCGGCTGGGCGTCCGGGAGGGGCGGAGAAGGACAGAGTGAGGCCGGCAGAAGACGTTCCGGCGAGCACTTCACTGCGGCCACGGGCTCCGGCATCCTCTGAGCATGGCGCTTCTTCCTGCGCGGTCCAGAGGGCGGAGTGACAGCGTTCTGTGTGAAGGCTTCGAGTCGACCCCGCAGGGTCGCAGCGGCGAACACACACAGTTAGCAGTGATAAAGGATACACGCCAGATGGCGTAGCAGGCACGGATGGCTGAAGGGGGCGAAGACGTCCGGCTTCTTCAGGCACTTTCCTCTACTTGCTGGTCGCTGTATTCAACGGCGGCGGCTTCTCTCAGAGTCCAGCGATGCGGAGAGCTTCACTGAAGATGAGGAAATCAGTGAGACAACCTACGAGCCTGGCTTTTATACGCTAAGCCAGCCCATTTTGGCAGTCTATGACACGTAAGGGCGTGAAGCGCCCTCATTGGACGTGACGTCACGCGCGAGGCTCAGTGGTAGGTTGCAGCAGTTGCCGCAGGGCAACCAATGAGCATGTGATATGGCCTGCTCTAGGTCTGCTAGCTGCTGCACTGCGTTGACGATAAATACAAAATTAAGGATAATTTTTGGCTCCAATATCTCGAGCAAAGATTACTTTACCCGTAGCGTAAGCTTGCTCAGCAATCCGAGAGAACCTCTCGTAGGAGAACTAACTTTTTACATTTGACCCTAGAATTCAACATCCGACAGAAAATGGCAACTATATTTTGTGTGTTTCGCTGCCAGTTGTTTCTGTGAATTGCAGTGATCCATTGCCTTCTCTTTTCTGTAGCTTTCGGAAGTCTGTAAAAAGATAGCTCTGATTTCTTGTTGATTATATTTCTCTTTCCCATTTTTCCCACCGTGTTTAGTGTGTTTTTAGCAGCATTCAAGCTGAACACCAACACTGCCACTCAGTCTCATTCTGCAGTGACTTCCGCCTTGATAAGTTGGTGTGATATGTTTATCACTGACCCATATTCATATTTTATGTATTAAATTTTATGTATTATCATTTTTGCCACTGCTTTCGGCGAAAAGATTAACACTGATGGGGCCGCCATGTTGAGATCATATGACCAAACACTTACTTATGAAAACTGAAAACTGCCCTATTATCAGACACTATTGCATCCATGCTGCAAGATGTCAAAATAATTGCATTTTGGTCTAATAGAAAAAAGAGCAGGGCGCATTGTTTTGAAACCCAGTATAAAGGAATGGAAACAGGACAGGCGGTCTTTTAACAGAAAGTCCCAAGCCATTTTGTTTTCCATCAAGAATCTTCAGAAATATATTCAAACACAAAGCAGAAGTTCAGATGAAGACGTAAAATTAGATAAAAATTCATTTCTAAAGTGCCCTCTGATTCAATACATGCCCCTGTTTAAAAGCCCAAAGAGCCTTTAATTTTTTGAGACTAAATGTTAGATGAAATATTAAATGGATGTCTCCAGAAGTGCTGGGCACCATATGGGCTGCAAAGACGGAAGGGGGATTATGTATGAAGACCAGGGGGAGGGTGTCTGTCATCTCGGAATGTGTGACATTCATTAACACCAATGCGTCACAGCATGATTATTTATGATCAAAAACACCTCTCCGTTCCTCTCATTTCCTATCGGCTAGCAGACACATTCAAATCAATGCCGACGCAACAAGGAGTGAGTGGAAATCACTTCATGAATTATCTATTGGAAAGAATGAAATCCTTGATTGTGTCTTTGTGTTTGATTAAATAATTTTGACAGTGATTACTGGAAGCACTTTAAAAAGAATCATGCTAAAATTACTTTTTATTCAAAATGATTAGTACATATTTCTCAGATGACTACAGATCTATCAAGCTCTGTTACCTCAAACTCTTGCACTAAATGCTCAGACAGAACTTAAGTTCCCCTGTAATTGTATCCCTTAAAACTCATCTTTGATCAGAGACGTTACATATTTAGACGATTTTTCCTTGAAAAAAATTATTCATGCCTTAAAATATCTACACCATTGCCTCATTTAGTATACGCGGTTCTATGAATATGCAAATTAGCATCGTCTTCACTCACTCGCACCAACTCATAGATCCACTGATTGACGACCATAGACTGTCTTTGGTTCACTGCAGTTTTAAGGAGAAAATACTCAGCAATGGTGTTGACTTGTGAATTTGCACATGGTTTGTCTTAAAGCATATTAAAAACACCACATAGACATATAAACAACCACAGGGGGCCTTTAAGACTGAGCAGAAGTCTGTGAAACTGTGGTATAAGTAAAATGATGCCATCATCAATTTGGTAATTAAAAAACTGCAATCAAAACATAAGAATATTAGTCAGCTTTTATTTAGAAAGAATCCCAAAAAATAAACAAGTTGGCACACATTAATTTACAAAATGGTAGAGAGAGCGGTCCTTAAAATTACATGGACTTGTTCAACTAATATTAAGTATATCATGACAAAACCAAAAGTGGTATCCATTATCTGTCTCCCAGTCTAATGCGAAAGACTGAGGAGAAAAAGGCTGAAGAAGTGAGAGAAAAAAGGACTAATAAAGATCATTTAAAACTGTACATAATTGTGACAATTATCTAAGTTTACAAATGTTCTCTCACTTTTGGGGACATCTCTTGTTTTTTTAAATCTTGGCTTATTGCAATATCAAGTGTTAACTGTTACGGTCCCATTGTTTTTATAGGAAATCGTCCTTTAACTGTTAGATAATAAACTGTGAATCATTATCATTATTAAACAAAATATTCTTGCGATAGGTATCTTAAATATTGAAGAATAAGCACACATGTTTTTGCATGTAGTATGGAATTTCTCATATTTTATGAAAGAATATATTCAAACTGGATGCTTGGAAAACAAATTCAAGATGCAGAGTGGAAATTTTAAAAAAGCCATATTGTGTGTGAATGCTAACATGGCTATAAAGTGGGGGGAAAAAATGAAATAAAAAAAATCCTTGATAAATCACTGTGTATACCATCCAACTGTACATTTAGTAACAAAACTTACAGAATGTATTGACTGCATTCACATTGATGACAGATTAATATATTACTATATTTATCAATAATTTTGGCACATTTAATTATTTGGCATTTTTAACAGTTTGTTGACGTGTATGCTTCTATTCATTTCACAGCAAAACATATGCAATAATACAATAGGTACTTTTTTAAACATTTTCCTTTTTTGTTATGTTCATATTGTAAGCACTTTTTTCATTTTTCAATATTTTAACCGCAACCCTGATTTTCTTGATGAACAAGAAAATACAAACAGATTCTTGAAACCGAACAAGTTGATGAAAGAAAGAGAACATAACTGCGGCACCCACTTTTCAAACAAATTTCAAATGTCAAGCATTGCTAGATATTTCATATTAACACCAAAATGTTAATGAATATATCAGAAGAGGACTAATAAATTACAAGATAAGCAACATATTTGGCATTAAAATGTGAAACTAGTAGCTAAGCTCTTAAAAGTATGTTGAGATTATGATTTACAGCTTTAATTAACTGGTATGTAAGCAGGTTTATTTAAAAGCCATTTCTGTGAAAATACATAAAAATACTTTTTCATAGAGTTTTTTTTTTATTTTTTTTTTTTATTTTTTATTAATAAAAGACATTTCACATCCTGAAGCAGACAATGGTAAAGTGTGCTTGAGCCGAAATAGACATCGGATGGCGTCAGCTACGAAAACAGACAGACTTTATTGACTTCTTTCTTTCCCGCTCAGAGCTTCTGTGAGTTTAAAGTTTGTCATCAAAAATATCCGTTACAGGGGGGTAGATGTCATCAGCTCGCTTATCGAGCATTTCTATCTCAGTCGGTGTATTTCCAATAGGAGAGTGCATTTTTTGTTATAAAGGGCCAAGAAAGGATTCTGTCTCTTATGACATCAAATGAGGCCTCCGTCTTCCATTCAGACTAGAGAGAGGGGAGAAAGCGACAGGAAAGAGAATAGAACGCGCTCTATTGAAAACCATTGTGTAAGGCACTCGGCAGGTTCTTATCCATCAGGAGAGATCAGTCAGACTGACGTTCATTCCCACACCAGGTCTAACAAAGGGCACTGCATGTACTGCTTTGGGAAACTCAGGACTCATCACACGTCCATTCTCGCCCGTACTTCCAGTTATAGACAGCCTCGCTTTGCTCCTCATAGCGTCCGAAAAGGTCACCTGGAACACACGCACATAGACGCAAACGGAGAAACAAACATCCACGCACGCACACCAAAACAGAGAGATGGCAGAAAGTTAGAGCGTATCCCACAAAAGGGCTTCCGTCTTATTTTTAAAATGTTTAGTTGAAAATGCAGATGTGAAATTGATGTGGTGGAAAAAAACATTGAAAATGCGGAGCAAAGTTACGAGCAAACACCATTCAGAAAATAATATCGCAAGCAGGGAATGAGGGAGACGGGCGATACAACAACAAAAACATTCATACATGACAATGGGTTTGACAGAACAAAATCACATGGGATGTACAAAAAACTTTTCTCTCCAATATTTTGTCAGTGGATGGGGAGAAGTCAAGTTTTTTTCTTTTTCTTTTTTTGACTAGGAACACCATTACATACGATCCAGCTTTACGGTCCAAACCTCCTCATTCAATAGAACATTCAGGGAATGGAACAGATGGAAGCCAAAAGAAGCGTGCACGGGGATAGATTGGAATGACGGCCGCGTATCCTACCCCCTTAAATTTTTACACTTTCGATCCCATATACGTTGTACCCTTCCTTATAAGTGGCAAAATTCTGTGAATTCTGCGAGGAAGTGGGATTAATATTCTGTGCATTCTTTGCCACCTTCATGCGCTTGGCCTCAGCTCGGGACTTGTAACAGAACTCGACCAAGGCCACCAGCATGGCCAAGCCCAGGCCGCCCACAAGGATGTAGAAGACCCCAGCCACATTGCTCAGGCTGAGAGCGCTGGTCTTCTCCTGTAAATGCACATGAGACACGGGTCAGCGGTCAGGGAAAGTACAACATATCTGTAATAAACATTCATATACATAAACAAGAGAGTATTTAAAGTGGCAATTTTACGTCTATGTGGATACAAATGCACAGCTCAGGACAGTAATGTTAAAACAATAACTGTGCTAAGTAGAATGTGCTACTGGTTAATGCGCCCTTGAAGCGATGCAAATGGGGGCATTCAACAATTCTGCTCGAATGGGATGGATTTACTAAAGCCTATAACATTGGCTTGAAAGTTACATACAAAACCAGCAATGTGGTTTTAAATCACAGTCCTTACATTTCACACATGCTAATGGCTGTAGTAAATATTATTTCTTTGTTGAATTCACAGTTATAACAGGGGTTAATGTGCTATGCTTAGCTGTGATATGAATTATGCTTGTGTAAGAAAGCCTACAGGACCATTTAAAGGGATGCTCAAGAGAGGCATCTGAATGGAAGGCATAGCATTAGACACAGGGAAGCAGATGACAGGCATTGTGGGTAAAAGACAGGAGATCGACACACATATACACACCTACAAAAATGTATTTTTTTGGGGATAGGGGCTGTCAGTTAGATATTATTATCAAATATTAGTGTACTGTACTGTGCACAGAATGACCACGCAATAAAACACGACACATAGACAGATACATAGCTTACTTTTGTGAAAATTCATTTCTTTTTTGCACTGTAAAAGGTGGTAATGCGCAATTGTTACCTTTAAGGATATATCTTCCTTTTTTTAACCTTGAATTTTAAACATAATTAAAACACATTTAAATAATAATAATAACATCTTTAAAAATGTATTTTGTTGAGTTTGTTTGTGTAACCATATGCAGATGGATTTGACTTTACCTGTTAATTTAGATGTTACCACACAAAGCACATTTTTTACAGTGCGTCCAATAATAGCAATAAATTGGGGTTCCAAAGGTGAAATTTTAAGAACTAGACATACCAAAATTGATCAACCACTAACCTGAGTATTGCCTATGGTGGTTACAACCCTGAAGCGGAGATATACTTTGACTATATGGCTATGAAAACAACCTATGCCTTGTTGCAGAGAGTGTATTGTTTTATATTTCCATTTTTGTTGTATTATAAAAGTGCAAACATGGCAAAGCAGTTTTCACATATTTCAATAAGCATCGAAATAAAGCACACTAAGACAATACAACAATCAACAAAACACAACCAAACAGCTTAACACACTATGAAACAAAGACATTTAAGAATCTTGGACACCCTTGTAGATGGTCCTACAAATGACCTGAGAGAAATCATGTTTGTACTGGAAACAATTTGAAGTCTTTCGTTGTATGTGCTGGATATGAATGTCTGAGAACTGCTATTCTAAACTTGGCACAGCTCAGGCCTGCAAGTAATAGCAGGATCTGTGATTCTCAGAATTAGAAGCTGGAAGGAGACCATTGATTATGTTACAGATATTACAAAAGGTGCATATGGCATAAGTGGCATGCATTACTTTTTAATTCTCAGTGGATGGTACCAGATATTAGTAGCTCTGCAGGCATTAGTCAAAAAATCTCACCAAGGCATCTCATGCTTGTCTGTGCATTGTCTCTCTAAAATAGTTTTTTTTAGTCATTATTATTTAAAATATGGGTAATTCCCACTAATCAAAAATGTGCTTGATCACATAGAACCTGCAGCGACTAACCTTACTTCCAGAGTCCTTGGCTCCACATTCACCTTTATCGTACCACCATTTGTTTTTCAGCTTGTCTAAGGTGCCTTGCTCACTGAGTTTCAATACTGCAAGGTTTACTGGCGTTCTTCACGTGGGAAATAACATAAATAACATTATCAATGTTATTTTATGTTATTATTACATTCAACTTTCTCTTAGATTTCACCTTTTCTCTTCTCTTTTCTTTATTGCCATAGCGATTATGACGTTGATGCGCCATTTGGCCTAAGCAAATGCAAGTTTTGCAGAGCCAGATGTGCATTAACGTATCGCCTGAAGTAAGCAGCAAGGACAACAGCGATGTGTACTGCACACAATAACCAATCAGAATACCAATGGCTATTATGTTTATGTGTGTGTCCTCTGGCAATGGTTAGCAATGCTTAACCTGTCAGTGTTGAAGAAAATGTCCGCCTTTGGACTTGTGGTTCCTGTGTGGTTTTGCTGCTTACTTGAGTGTTGCATTGAGTTACCCATCACTTTGCTCTCTGGGGCTGACCTTGGAATCACCTCCCCCGCTGCCGCACTCTCCCTTGTCGTACCACCATTTGTTTTTCAATTTGTCCAACAGGCCTTGTTCATTCAGTTTTAGTACTGCGAGGTTAACCGCATTTCTTGAAACGATAAAACATAACTTGTAAGACAGGGTGAGCCAACTTAGCAATTGTCAATGGTCCTCTTTCAAACCTGCTGATTGCTTTTCTCTGTTTTCAGCATTTTAACAAGTAAGAAGAAATCATATCTCCTCCCTTTCAAAATATGAAGCTGTTAGCAAACATAAGTCTAATTAATTAATATCATCAGTTAAATGTACTTTAGTTGAGTTTAACTGATAAAGGTGGCTCAGAGTGCCGTGAATAGAGACGTTTAACGCAGTACTCACATCCATAACTAAAAGCAGTGGCCTGCAAGTAACATTACGTGAAGAAGGACAGCAGAACAGCAATAAAAACTGGTTATATCTTCATCATATATAATTCAATCTTCTCCTAAGGCCCGCCCACCCAATTCTTAAATCTGTCCAGATTGGTTGCTCTTCACAGGAGGAGGAGAAATTGAATCCCACTAAATGAAGACTGTCTCTAATAAGGCTGAGAGATGGCATTATGAAATACATTTAAAATATCAGCATATCTTCAAATACATTTACATAGGTAAACCCAAGCAGTGCCACCTGTTCCTTAAATATGGCTAAATTTAGTTTGATTGCCAATTTGGAGGTTCAAAGCACATCTTTGTTAATGTTCTTAACGAAAAATGTGTACTGCAAGGGTTTGGTAAAAACAGTTCAGCAATCATTACATTATTAGAAATAGGCAAAGACAGCAATAATTAATGAATATAGAAAGATGAGAGACATGATAGGAGAGGATATTAGGCAAAACCTTAAAACATTCAAAAGACAAAACTGAGACAACACTTGAAAAATATAAAATCTCTAAGATATGTCTTTATAGATTAGCATTCGGTTAAACTTGAATTCAAAGCATAAAAAAATGCACTAATATAATGTATATCTTTAAGATATAAAAAATGGATGCATTCAAATATATTATATATATTTATAAAATAACGAGGTATTCATATCTGTAAGATATAAATAATGAAATAATCATTTTTTTTTTTAATTTTTAAAAAATTCTGATAAGTATTTTCTTTCTTTAAAAAAAAAGAAAAGATTATTAATCTTTGACTAATTTGTCGCTTATGTATCCAGCTACTACATCTATCTCTTTTATACAAACCAGGACACATGAGCACAGCTACATCAGGGTAGGTGGGATACTATAACAACATTGGACACATTGTTATACTATTCCACCCACCTTAATGAGGATCCTTTGGGGGTGGCGATGCCGTAGCCTTTGGAGTCCAGGTTCCCTCCGACCTTCATAGTGTCACAGGGTTTGCGCTGCTCGATGTACTCGTTCATGGTAGACTCCAGCAGATAGGCATACTTCCCCTTGGACTTCCTCACCCGCATGACACCTTCTGCTGTCGTCTTAACAAATACTGAGGGCTCCGCACTTTTCATGTATGTCCACATTTTGTCGAAAAGAGCGATTTTGGAACGCTGGAGAAAAAAAGATGCAATGATTACGTGAACTCTGTTAAATCTTAGTAACACTTTACAATAAGGTCCTATTGGTTAACTAAAATGAACTAACAATAAATGAATTTGTTACAGTATTAATTTGTGTTCATGTTAGTTCGTTAATACAGCTGTTCATGTCAGCTTAGGTGTATTAAAAATATTACCAGAAACAACTTTTGATTTTGATAATTTATTAGGAAATGTTCAGTAATACATGCTTTAGAGTTATTCTTAATTTTTGATAAACCAATATAGTTAAATAATGTTAACAAATGGAACTTTGTAACTAAAATGGCCATGTCAAACAAATGTTTTCAAATTACTGTAACTACAGCAATTTAGTATTTAGTAGACTAGTTCAACTTTGCATTTTATCTTAGCCTCTTAAACTCAAACTTAAAAGTTTGTGCTTTTTCATCAGTCCTATTTAAAACTGTCATACATTATATATACAGTATAAAAAAATTGCAAATTAAAAAGTGAAGAAGTAGGTATCTGGATTACATGGAAATTAAGAAAATGGGTGTCTTACCCTGAAAAACTCTTTAGTTGAACCAGAATCTAAAGTTCCATAAGCAATCTCTGTTTGCTTTGCTAAGTCTTCTGCACTCTCAATTGGAGACACCATCCTTTCCACTGTTAGGAAGGCAGCCAAATTAGCCGTATAGGATGAAATTATGATCAGGGTGAAAAACCACCAGACACCTCCAACAATCCGGCCAGAAAGAGACCTGATGAAAAAAGTCCAATGAAATTCATTAGACATGATATCATGATCACAGTTCAAAAATTGTGTTCTCAGCTAACAGGCTACATTGAAAGCAAACTGCGTATAAAACCATATCAATGTTTAAACAAAATTTAGCAAATTTTACATATTTTCCATGACATGCAACTCATTGTATTGTTGAAACTGTGACATCTTGTGTTATCTCTGAAAATATATTTACAGTATGTAAAAGAGTTAGACTAAGGTCTTTGTAGGCTGAACTGAAGCTTCAGTAATGATTTTAAGGTATTTGTGAAAATAGCCGCCAGGCAGAATTTGCTTCGCCTGCTTAGATGAGTCTGCGTCATACATAATGAATAATAACATCTCAATATATAATGTTTTATCTTAGTTTAAAAGTGTAGTATATTTATGAATTTCTTCAGTATAGATGTAACCAGTGTTGGGGGTGTAACGAGTTATAAATAATGTGCGTTACGTAATAATATTAGTTCGACTGAACTCAACAAATTGGTTGCTGCTATTATTGTTGAGGAGATGCAGCCACTGGCCACTGTGGAATTGCCCACATTTCGTAATATATCATCAGCAAAATCTCTGTGACAGGGAAAAGGTCGGGGGTCGTGCTGCCTGATCGCAAAACTCTTAGTATTAAGATAATACTCTAACATTACATTAAGATAATATTTTTTTTCCCCCATTGCATTGCAGAATTGATCTTGGCTGTGTTTCCCGATAATGTTGTCTCTTAGCGCTATGAAGAATCTTAAGATATAACCTAACTAAAGGTATACCATTTCTAGGCGTGTTCCCCGAACCATACCTTAGGAAGCTGCTTAAGATATACCTTCTTTAGTGCGATGTTACCAGGTGCTGAATTGGTTGATATCGATGGCTCGAGAATCAATTATTCACTCATGAAGGGCCTGCTTCACTGTATTATCTGAGAAAGCGGTGTTCTTTATAAAATAAGCACTTCAGAAATAGTTGAAATTGCATTTATTAGGACTCATGGGATACTATAAAAAATAATCCAAACTATAATAGCCTATAATAGCGTAGCCTACATATTTTAAAATTGTATCATATATTGCTGCCACAATAACCATGTCAATTTTTAAGTGCTTTCTTCTCTTTCCCATTTTTGTTCGCTGAGGTGGACCAGCGATGAAATATTGTTCTTGTAAATACTTTCCTGCATTTCAGTAATAAAAGTGTAGATCTTACGCACAGTGCTCAGCAGTGATAAAAAAGGATTTAAACAGTGAATTTTGAATCTCTTCTTGTAAACTCAGAGATGTGGATTCAGACGGCAATTAAATTAGCACACGACCTGTTTGTCAAAAAACAGAAGGTAATTTGGCAAGGGATTTTTACGCGGGTTTGGTGAGAAAAAACACTGACATTATGGATTCGGACGGCAATAAAATCACCGACTTACCCCTGTAAATGTTTAAAATACCTTACGAGCCCATGAGAAACAAACAATTAGTGTCCGAATAGGACTTAACTGACAGTAGCCTATGCTTTCACTGGCCTTTGAAAGCGCACCACAGACGGCGCCGTCTTTTTGGAACAACTATTCGCTGTATCGCTGCCATAGTTTGAGCAAACTCCCCACCACAATCATTCCCTTTAAATACACTATTAAGCTTTTGATGGTTTGCCAGCTGATGTACCTTTGGATAATATAATTACAAATCTAACAACAATCAGTGTAATGACAATTTTATTCTTTGCATGAAAACACTTAAATTAGCCTAATTAAACACTGTCTGGGTGTATTAAAACTTCAGAATTATATTCGTATAGACCTGCAACAGTGGTAAGGTAAAGTTTCCGAATGTATGACTTACAGAAGGTATACTTAACTAAGAACGTTTCAGGAAACACGTATTAACGATAAGGTACAGCTAACGATAAGGTTACAAGTGTAACTTAAGAACGACGTAGCGCTAAAAAGGTTTCGGGAAACCCAGCCCACGACTTGTTTTATTTTTTATAAGATGGATTTTGTTTTGAGGACACTTAATAGAAAACGTCTCAGGTCACGACTGTAACCCTTGTTCCCCGAGAAGGGAACGAGACACTGTGTCGTCGTCGTGACGACACTATGGGGAACACCCTTAGCGTAATGCTTCTGAAGTATGAATGAAATCTGTCCAATCATGATTGGTGCTGTGTCATGACGTAGTAGATGACGGCACAACCGGAAGATACAAAGGGACGCCGGCACACACACACATTAGCTCCTTTGCGATGAAGCAAGCGCTCTGCCCGTGATAGGTGTGGCGACGAGATGCAGTGTCTTGCTCCCTTCTCGGGGAACAAGGGTTACAGTCGTAACCCGAGACGTTCCCCTTCGAGGGAATTCGCACTGCGTCGTCGTCGTGACGACACTATGGGGAATGTAATACCCACTATGCCACACCGTAATCACGCCCGCCCTAGTGTGAAGCTGGGAGACCAGGCACACTTAGGACGCGAGCACTCTGGCACCAGGCGTCAAGGGGAGTTGCAGACTGTAAGAACGTATGAAGGTGTGCGGGTTGGCCCACCCGGCCGCCTCGCATATCTCCTGAAGCGAGACGCCAGAAAGGAGGGCCACCGAGGAGGCCATGCTCCTGGTGGAATGCGCCCTCACGGCCATAGGTGAAGGCAAATTGCGCACCTGATAAGCCGTGGCAATAGCCTGGACAATCCAATTACTTACTGTCTGTTTAGATGCAGGTAGCCCTTTCTTGGGTGAACCAAAGCACACCAACTACTGGTCTGACTTCCTCCACTGAGAAGACTTCTCCAAATAAACTCTTAGGGCTCTGACTGGGCAGAGCAGGTGAAGTCTCCCCTCTTCCGCCGTCCCATGAGGTGGAGGATGGAAGGCCTGAAGAACCACTGACCGTGCCGCACTAGATGGCACCTTGGGCACATAGCCCGGCCTAGGATGTAAGATGGCCTTAACACCGCCAGGGGCAAACTCCTGGCAAGTTGGCGTTATAGCCAAGGCCTGGAGATCCCCCACTCTCCTCAGAGAGGTGATGGCAAGGAGAAAGGCCACCTTGAAGGTCAGGTTCTTTGCCTCAGCCGAGTCCAGTGGTTCAAAGGGGGCCTCAGCCAACCCTTCAAGAACCACCGCCAGGTCCCAAGTTGGGACTCTGGAGTGGGCCGCAGGCTTCATCGTCCAAGCCCCACGGAGAAAACGTACAACCATATAGTGCTTTCCCAAAGGCCCAGCACCTATAGGCGAGTGGAAAGCCGCAATGGCAGCCACATACACCTTGAGTGTGGACGGGGTAAGACCGGCGGAGAAACAATCTTGGAGGAACTCCAGCACTGAAGCCACTGGGCAGTTAACTGGGTCCACCTCATGCTCTCTACACCAAGTGGAAAACACATTCCAATTTAGGCTGTACAGTCTCCTGGTGGAAGGAGCCCTGGAGCTGAGTAGGGTCTCGACAACATCTGCTGACAGGCCAGCCTCTAGGTACCGAGCCCTCTCAGGGGCCAGACCCAGAGGTTCCAAAGCTCTGGCCGGGGGTGAAATATTGTGCCCCTGCCTGAGACAGCAGATCCCTCCTCAGAGGGACCTGCCACGGGAGGCCGTCTAGCAGTGCTACAATGTCCGAGAACCATATCCGGGTCGGCCAGCGGGGTGCTACTAAAAGTAGGCTGATGCCTTCCCGGCAGACCTGCTCCAAGACTCCCGGGAGCAGAGCGATCGGGGGAAATGCGTACAGACGCAGCCTCGGCCATGTCTTTGTCATAGCGTCCAGCCCTAGCGGAGCTGGATACCTGAGAGAGAACGACAGTGGACAGTGGGACGTCTCTTGAGACGCGAACAGTTCCACTTCCACTGGGATGAATCTCACGCACATGAGATCACACACCTCGGGGTGGAGTCGCCACTCCCCGGGCCTCAGCCCTTGCCTCGACAGGACGTCTGCTCCCTGATTTTGGATCCCGGGGACATATATCGCTCTGAGAGATGACGGTTTCCTCTGGGACCACAGAAGGATCTGGTGTGCCAGTCTGCATAGAGGGCGCGACCTCAGACCCCCCTGATGATTCAGATACGCGACTACAGAAGTCTTGTCCGAGCGTATCAGGACATGGTGGCCGCGGAGGTCCGGGAAAAAACTCCTCAGAGCTTTGTAGACCGCCAGCATTTCCAGGCAATTGATGTGCCAGGAAAAATGCCGGGTCTCCCACAGACCTCTCGCAAAGCGGCCGTCCATGGCCGCGCCCCAACCAGTGAGAGAGGCATCTGTTGAAACGATTTTCCGGCAACATGATGCTCCCAGCACCGGTCCCTGGGACAGGAACCAAGGTTTCCTCCATATGACAAGGGAACAAAGGCATCTGCGCGTTACCCTGATCATACGGAACGGATTTCCCCTCGGGGAAAACCCCTTGGCTCTCAACCACCACTGTAGGGGTCTCATGTGTAGCAGACCAAAAGGTATGATGTTGGACGCTGCTACCATGGGCCCCAGCAGTCTCTGAAACTGCTTCACAGTGAGATTGTAGCCTAGCTTCACTCTGGAGACCATCGCCAGTATGGACTCCACGCGCGCAGGAGACATCTGTGCCCGCATCGTCGTGGAATCCCATACAACTCCCAGGAACGTAGTCCTCTGGGAGGGCGTCAACACACTCTTTTTTGTGTTGAGTCTCAACCCCAGACTCTGGATGTGGGCGAGGACGACATCTCGATGCTGAATCGCCAGCTCTCGCGACTGGGCCAGAATCAGCCAGTCGTCGATGTAACTGAGCACCCTGCCGCCCTCGAGCCTCAGGGGTGCTAGAGCTGCATCCATGCACTTGGTGAAGGTACGAGGGGAGAGAGCTAGGCCGAAGGGAAGAACCCGATATTGGTACGCTTTGCCCCCGAAAGCGAACCTCAGGAACTTCCTGTGACATGGAAGGATGGATATATGGAAGTATGCGTCCTTCAGATCTAACGTGACGAACCAGTCCTCGAACTGGATCTGACTCACGATGGCTGGAATTGTGAGCATCTTGAACCTGAACCTCCTCAGAGAACGATTCAAGTGCCTGAGGTCTATTATTGGACGAAACCCCCGTCCTTCTTGGGAACTATGAAGTACCGGCTGTTGAACCCGGGCTCCCTGTCTGGCAGAGGAACACATTCTATGGCCTCCTTGACCAACAGGGATTGAACTTCCTGTTCCATAACCCGAACCTGCTCTGGGCCGACCACAATCCAGACCACCCCGTTGAATTTTGGGGGAGGGGAGCTGAACTGCAGCCTGTAACCCAGCTCTACAGTACGCAGGGCCCACGCAGATATATTCGGAAGGCATGACCATGCACCGAGAAATTCTACTAAGGGAACCAGCCTCTCGAGGCTGGCCTCGGGTGTTACCTAAGACTCGTTCCCGACCCCCTGAAGCGGCTGGCCAGCAGGGAGCGGTCGACAACGATTTTGGGGGGTCGGACGCGTTCGCTGCCCAGCCGCAGGTCTTACTAGAGCGGTAAATTAGCGTGGCCCGAAGCATACTGGCCGGCGGGAACACAGCACTGATTTCACAAGAGCTCCGGGGGGGAAGCGACCTCGATCGCTCCGCCCCGGGGGGGACAGCTCTCAGCGGTCCGGCTGCTCGAGCCTGGCCTCGTGTATCAATCGGGATTCGTTCTCGACCCCCTGAAGCGGATCTCCGGCAGGGTTTGACCGAAAACGATTCTCGATGGGTGGACGCGATTGCTGCCTGGCCGCAAGCCTGTGGGGCAGACAGAGCAGCGTGCGTTCGCTGGAAACCGATGTGTCCGAAGCGCACTTAACGGCGGGATACAGACATCGACTTCCTGAGGGCTTCCCTGAGGGGAGGCTCTTTCGGTTTCACTCTCGACACCCTGAAGCGGAAGGACCGGCAGGGAATAATCGAAAACCGTTCCCGATGGGCAAACACGAGCACTGCCTGGCCGCAAGCCGTTGGGGCGGCAGACAGAGCAGCGTGCGTTCGCTGCTCATCATTTTAATTCCTCAGAATTAAATGCAGTCATAAACACTGTATTAAGTGAAACACGGTCTGAATGGTAGGCTGAATTAAAATATCTAACTTAATATAATATTCATTATAATATTCAGATAATATTCCATCATTTTAATTTCTTAAAATTAAATGCAGCCATAATACCAGACAATACTGTTTTGTGTTATACGGTCTCTAATCTACACGCTGCATCGGCAGACGGGAGATTCGAGTCGTTAAAATATATTCGGCTTTCATCCCTCAAGTAGAAAGTCAACAGGTGCGAGGCTGAAATATCCGACAGCGCACGGATATACGCGTCGAGATATTTCTCGATGAACAGCATGCCAGCACCCTCAGGAGCTGACTGTGAATGCCTCGCACCCAAACAGTATTATTTCACAGATCGCGTGTGTCCCCTTCATTGCAGACCCGTACTCTACGCGCTGCCTCGGCAAACGCGAGATTCAAGTAGTTCACAATATATTTCCGTTTCATCTCTCGAGAAGAAAATCAACGAGCGCGAGGCTGAAACACCCGAAAACGCACGGCTGTGCGCGTCGAGATGTTTCTCAATGAACACAGCCAGCACCCTCAGGAGCTGACTGTTCGTGCCTCGCACACACACAGAATCTTTATTGCAAAGCAGACCCGTAATCTACCCGCTGCCTCGGCAAGCGCGAGATCTGATCCACTAGATTCTGTATTGCAATGTACGAACTTTAATCTACGCGTTGCCTCGACAACGCGAGATCAAGTCACAGAATCTTATTGCAGAGTAGACCCGTAATCAACACGCTGCCTCGGCAAACGCGAGATCCGAGCCACTATAGATTCTGTATTGCAATGCAGACCTCTAATCTACGTGCTGCCTCGACAACGCGAGATCCTAGTCACATAATCTTTATTGCAGTGTAGACCCGAAATCAACGCGCTGCCTCTGCAAACGCGAGATCCGAGCCACTATAGATTCTATATTGCAATGCAGCTTATTTAGGACAATTCTTATGGGACAAACAACACCAAATAGGAAAGGAAGTTGAACACAGAGCGCTTGGTGAAGAGCAAAAAGCTAATGTGTGTGTGTGTATCTTTGTATCTTCCGGTTGTGCCGTCATCTACTACATCATGACGCAGCACTAATCAGAATTTGGACAGATTTCATTAATACTTCAGATGCGTTATGCTAAGGGCGTTCCCCCATAGTGTCGTCACGACGACGACGCAGTGCGAGTTCCCTCAAAGGGGAACTCAAGAGTTTTGATCTATTAGAATCAACTTATACATTTAATTGGGGATGTTGTTTGTTCTCTGGTATCATCCTATTGTTCTCTAATATGTTATTAAACATTTTAAATGTTTAAGAGATGTCTTTTGTCTAATATAACTTATTTCATAATGACAATTATCTATTTCATAAATAATTATCTATTACATTCTTTATTATCATAATGGACAGTGAATTTACTTTATGCAGTCCACAGTCTACCCACATGTACAAAAGCAACAAACACATTACTTTCAATAATATGCAATGTTTATAGATCTTTTATATGGCATGCATCAGGAAGTTCTCAGAATATAATATTATAATATTAATATTATTATTCAATATATAATTGTTTAAAAGAAAATGAAGGTGTAGGTTATATAGGCTGTTGTTGATTGCATTACTGCGTTAAACAATAGTACAAGAACTAAAAAAAAAAAAACACCTGCAAGGCCTGAAAGAGATCAAGCCATAGCATGGTAAGAAAAAGTAACGCAAAAGTAATGTAATGCATTACTTTTAAAAAGTAAATTTCCCCAACACTGGATGTACCTAATAATTCATCTTAAATCAATAATATCTTTAGACCATAACATAACTTGACTAAGACATAACTTGACATAACTTCAATAATGACTAAGCAAGCCATTGCTTTTCATACAAAAGTGCATTTGCCTTTATAAAAGGAGCATTTCTTGAAAAAATGGCATGTAGAAAAATAAAGAACTTGTAAGTCAAAAACAAACCTTGGTGAAATATCACAGCCTTGTCTCATAAAAGCTCCAAGAGAGAACCAAAGGCTGTTGAAAATCCCAAACTCATTGGTTGACTCGTTGGTCTGGATCTGGCCGTCCTCATATTCCTCTGTGTGCCACTCATATGGACTGAAACGACTGACCAGGAAAAGCACCACGCTCACGCCGATGTAGGCAAACACGATACACATCCAGATCTCATAGGCCAGAGGGTCCAGGAAAGAGAACACACCAGGCTTGGACTTCTGCGGCTTCTTGATCATGATGGAGATGCCCAAACTCATGAATGGCTTTGAGAAGTCGATGACTTCTTCTCTGACTAAAGTGATAGTCAATGGAGCCACTGCTATGTCCGCTTTCTAAAATGAAAGAGTTTTAATTTAATTCAATATATATAATAATATTGTTTGAACTGAAAAATGTTTGATCAAAGAAAAATATTTACGCTCATGGTTAAGACTACTTTTCAGACCTGCAGCAACTACTTGTCAATTATGCCCAACTTTGAAAGTTTAATAAATAAACAGTTCTTACCCCATAAACCAATTCTCCAACCATTCCATTCCAGATCTTCGTCTCTGCATCTCTAGCTCCATATTTGCCATCTTCCACTATTTTCAGCTGATATTTAAATCCACAGTGCTTTGCTATTTCAGCTGCCAAGTCCACACAGTACCCCTCATATCTTTCATTATCCATAAAAAGGTCAGCATTCTTCTTTAGCATTACATACGGCGCTTCCTGAAAGCGACAGCAAGGAACACCTTGTCAGAGCTGAGCACATTTTTACTACAGTGCACATATTTCAACAGAACAGCATATTAGCATGGAAAACCACAAGTGAAACCTACTAGAATGGTGGTCACAATCACAGTCTTGTTTTCCAGCCCCATTGTATCATTTGGGAAGAGATCAGACTTTGTCACGACCATTTTGTCAACTTCATTCCAATAGCCAATCTGAAAGAGAGAGAAAGAAAGAGTGAGTAACTTATGTGGTAACTTATGATTTGAAATGATAAAGCATGATTTTCTGTCCATATACTTTTCTTAGAACAGAGTCTTACCTTAACTGGCCCATTACTTTTCAGTTCCATAACATTGACTGTGTAATTCACCCTCTTTCCATACTGGTCAAACTGAATGTTACCAGTGAGACCATCAACTCTCACCTGCATTAAAAAGATATGACAGTGAGGAATTGTTTCCTTTCATTTTTTTCTTAGAAAGATGAAATATCTAAAGTGGGCTTAAAAATAATATTTAATCCTGGAAATAAATAAAAAAAGTTCTACGTTTATTTTACAAACAGATTAAAGACCCAATATTAAGAAGCTCTGAAATTCATAATTTTTCTGTTCAACATTTTTTTTTATCAAATATTAATTGGAGAATAAATTAAATGTGAAATAGAAGCAATTTATATAGTGTTCAGAACAATTAATCAATTAGAATTATTTATAACATAATGATATATATGTATATAACTATATGTATATAATAATGAGATATGATTATTATTAATAATAATATTTAACTAATATTAAATTGTAATTAAAATATTTCTATAAATTTCTTTGTGCTCATCGTATAGCAGGGTGGCACGGCGACTTGTCACCTGTTTTAGGGCACGCTCTATCTCAACCCCCTGTGCCCATGGTACAGCTGGATTAGCCAGGCAGTCTCCGTTGTTAGCTCTACGGGAGATGTCAATCCGCTGTTTGTGCAGATAGCGGAAGGCCTCAGTCATCACCTGCACTGCGTCATACGTCAGTGCTGAAGTGTACTGGATACAGAGAGAGCGATACCAATTAGTTAATTATCAGGAAAATAAATCTGAAGGTGGTATAGCAATTAAAAATGTAATTTGTGGTCCAGAATTATATTTGAAATGAATAACACATGGCAAAGCCATATACTTTTATTTTAACATTTATTTGGTGAAGCCGTCTCTGAAAGAATAACAGCAGGTATATTTGAATTTCATTACATTTGAACTCCATTCAAATTCTGTATTCTGTTTGTTACCTTAATGTAGGTTCAATTCATATTCAGGATTCGTTAGTAATGTACAGTAAGAATGAAACACTTGATTTCAGTCCCAGGAAATTAAACACCTACTTTGTCTTGGTGAGAAGACAGATGAGACCACATTTTATCTTGAGTACAAAATGACTAACAAGCTTGTCCTGCAAATGGCCTGAACTATACAGGCATTTAAATGAAGACATTTTATGTTCATGTAGCAATTAGCTGAACATCTTTTTTAATCAAATTTAGTAAAGCTGTCTGAAACATAACAAAAAAAAAGAATGGACGGACACAAATCGAGATCTCACCCGTATTTTGCTGTCTGCTCCAGGATATTCTTTTTCCTCCAGAGCTTCCCAGCGCTGGTCAAATTTGGACACCAGGGGGTCATCGAAATCCACAATCTGAAAGCCTGATACATTGGATCCACCATACTGGATTTTTGAAAGATCTCCATCCACAAAACCCTGAAAACATGGCATGGTTTTTCTCAACACTTTATTTATTTATTTATTTTCTCAACGTCATATGTTTTTCTTTGGTAGTGTTCCATTTCAGATCATTTACCAGATTTGCTATGATGTAGTGATATCCCTTCACATGCCTGCCAATAGTTATCACCTGCGAAGAGAATAATGAAACTCATCAAATTAATTAAATAAAAATAAACAAAATAAAACTGCACTTAACATCTAAGCCATTATAATATATTTAAGACATGACAAGAAAATGCGAATGCTCCACACTGCCGTCAAACAGACGGACTGAAATAAAAGCAGCTTCAGCAGTTTGTGTGTGATAAGGGCAAGACACTTGTGATGTATATGTGCAAGTGTGTGTGTAGATAAAGCTATATTATAGAGCCAAGATCAGTTGCATTGATTCTGGCGGTTGGTTAAACACACTTCTGCAGGCCTTAAATACAAATCAATAGCTCTTCCCTAAGGGTGCAGTGAGTCTGAATGAAAAACCTTTCTCATGAGGACTTTTCTGCCCGCTAATGACGTTTGTTTGTGCAGCCCAATTAATGATTCATAGCTATGGTGCTCTTAGTCTTTGGTTGCTTTAATTATATATATATATATATATATATATATATATATATATATATATATATATATATATATATATATATATATATAGTTTTTATAGTTTTTATTTAAACTTGTGATTTATATAAACACAAACATTTCTTTTGGATTGTCACTTTCTTTTTCTTTAAATGTTCTACCATTTAAAAGTTTGAGGTTGGTAAGATTTTTTAATGTTTTTGTTTTCTTCCACTCACCAAGGCTGCATTTATTTTATCATACAGTAAAAACAGTAATATTGTGAAATATTATTACAAAACTGTTTTCTATTTCAATATACTTTAAAATGTGTTTTATTCCTGTGATGGAAAAGCTGAATATTCAGCATCATTACTCCAGTCTTCAGTGTCACATGATCCTTCAGAAATCATTCTAATATGCTGATTTGATGCCCAAGAAACATTTCTTATTATTATCAATGTTGTGCTGCTAAATATTTTTGTTGAAACCATGATACTTTTTTTCAGGATTCTTTGATAAAAATGTTCAAAATAACAGCATTTATTTTAAATACTAATATTTTGTAGCATTGTAATTGTGTTGATGTCTATACCTGCTCCATGATATCTTTAACTTTGTCCTGCTCACAGTCAAGGATGACCCTCCGCTCCTTCTTGTTTTCTAGGTCCTGAAAGAGTGAGCGATATGCTTCATCCTTTTTCTCGTCCTTCATGTTGCCCACGTTGATGGCGGTCACCTGCCATTTCTTCTCTGCTGCTGTGTCCAGCACAACTTGGAGTGTGGTAAGTCCTGATCATGAAGAAGAGGAACAAATTAGGTTAAAAAAGGCTTCCAAAGGTCGATTAGACCCCTTATAAATTGCTTTATAAATAACTTACAATAAGTGGTTAAGACCTATGCAATGCATTTGCTAGACTGTTTGGGATGTATCGCCCGAGGGCTAACAGAAAGCACAGTGTGATCGGGACAGGACTGTTTTTGCAATATTCATGGCAAGCAGCAACTCAGGGGTTATACTTGATATAATAATAATTGTCTTTGTTTTTATTCAGTCACTTTTTTCCATATCTTTCCATGCTTAACAGAGTTGCCATTTACATTATTAATAATACTCCATGGAGGATTTGATACAGATAATACGACTCTAAAAATGGCATTTTGATTTCTGTCAGTCACAGGGGAGGTAAACAAATAAAACAATCAATTAAGCGTGCATAATAGCTACAGCACTTGTTTATAAACAAGTACATGTCAATGTAAGGTGAGTGTTTGCATGCTAGATATGTGTATTTGATTTTTTTTTAAATACAATGTATGTGAAGTTGTCAGGGTTCTGTCTAGTCTATTTCTTGGCTTTGTGACAGAGCCCTGACATTCCTGTTTTGTCTTGTACTGTGTAGCACACAACTTGTGTTTAACACTAGCTGTGTGCTTTTATGTTGTCATGTTTTGTGTGAGTGTTCTCATTGGCTGCGTGTTCATGTCTCGTTTTGTGTTAGCACATGGCTTGTGATTTGCAATACTGGCCATGAGCTTGTGTTTTAGGCTATGTTTACACGGAAACGATCTGAAGAGAAAACGCAAAAGTGGCGTTGCGTTATCAATTTTTATTCTGCGTTTAGATGAGCGTTATCGGGGGGAAATCCGCGTGCATATGATGACGCAAAAGTGTGTGAAATTCGATTTAGTATGCACTCCACGCGGCTAGATGGCAATGTGAAGCACTGCGACACAACAACACCAATATCTGAGAATATTTAGTACAACTGCTGAAAAGACTCTCTGTACGTTTATCAGAGCTGCTATGGCAACTTGAAGGTCCGACGTATGGAAATAATCCGACATATTGGGGTTATTTTCCTGTAATGGCGAATGCCTGTGACGTAAACACGTACGCGACGAGAGCCGCAGTGAGCAGATTTGCGTTTTTACTGTTTAGATGGGAACAGATGGGATGTGGATCGTTTTTAAGATTTCCACTCTGGAGGCAGGTTTCACTTTTTTGCGTTTTTAAGCCTCCAAAACGCCGTCGCCGTGTAAACGAAAGGCACATCCGATAAAATATTTTTAAGTTTTCACCCAGAATCGTTCTCGTGTAAACAGGGCCTTAGTCATGTTTGGTGTAAGCACACGGCTCATCATGTATGTTTCATTGTGCAATGTACTCTTCTGTCATTGTCTAGCCCCACCCATCTTGTTACCTGATTATTGATTAATTTGCCCCACCTGTCCTCCCTCATTACCCTCTTTTGTTTGCTTCCCTATTTATTCTCCTTGTGTGTTCAGTCCTGTGCTGGTTCGTCGTCTCATCTACACCGTGTTTCCCTGCTGTCAAAGTCAAAGTCAAAGTCAAAGTCAAAGTCAAAGTCAGTCTTGTTTTCCCCCTCAGGGTAGTTTTTGTTTTATTTTTATTATTAAAATAAAGCCCCTGCTGCAATTGAGTCCTCGCTCCCTTCACTCAACCTGACAGAAGTAGTTTGACCAGGGTAAAATCTCAGGGAGTGCAAGGCACAGTGGGCTCCAATGTTTAACCTTTGTAAAATGTGTGTCTTGGGGACATGAGGATCAAAGCTTACAGCTATTCTTGGAGATAAGTGATTAAAAACTCGTTAGAAAGGGCCATTAGCGCTAACAAATGAGATGATAGTATTGAAATGCATTGTTACCCCGGCACTCTCCAAAATCACTTCTGAATCTAGGAAATCCTGATGTGGGTCACTAAAAGACTAAGGAGCAAATGAGATGATAGCACTTCTGTTCATTATTGTTCCAGCACACTCCAAAATCACTTCTGAATCTAGGAATGCTTGATTTGTGACACAGAAACAGGGATATTTAGCCATTTAAATACAGGCAAATAACAGACTCAAAAGTACCTCTGTGACTCCAATGTCAAGACAATGTTAAGCTGATGCATTTGATATTTATTTTATATTAGTAATGTATTTACTTCATTTGCTACGTATTTTCTCAACCATAGATGAGCAAAAAAAGTTACACTTACATGAGCAAAATAAAAAAGCAAAACAAAAGAATTAATTATTCTGTATATTTACAGAAAAACTGTTTTCTAATTTAACACATTTTAAACTGTAATATATTCCTTTGATTATGGAATGATTCAGCATCATTACTCCAGTCTTCACTGCCACGCGATCCTCCAGAAGCCTCCAAGAAAGATATACTATTATTATCAATGTTGAAAACAGTTGTGTAAACTTTTGTGTAAACCGTGATAACAAAAATTCAGGACTCTTTGATGAATAGAAAGTTCAAAAGCACAGCATTTATTTGAAATAGAAATATGTTGTAACAGTATAATAAATGTCTTTACTGTCACCTTTCATCAGTTTAATGCATACTAGCTGATTAAAAGTATTAATTTAAAAAAATCTTATTGACCCCAAACTTTTAAACAGTAGTGTATTTGTATTATTTTTTTCTTGTTACATAAACATGAGTGAAACCTTAGTGAACAATAGTCCAATATCGGTCTATTTGTTTCCTGTATGGGGTCTACCTCATTGAACTGTGCTGTCAACTGTATTACATAATCTCATTGTCTCTCTATAAGCACTAAACAGCTGGATCTTTGTAGATTGTAAGAGGTGCTTGGCTGATTTAATTAGCCATCCCAATTATGTAGAGGTTATGGATGAGTCTCACAGTGAGGGAGAATTAGTCTTTGTGGACAGCCAATCATTTATTGATTATATAAGACACTTTAACATAATGCAAACCACTAAAAGAAGATAAAGTCCAATGAGACAAGGATCAGTGACTGTCTTTAATATCCTTCAAGCTCAAACAAATAAGACAAGCACAATCCAAACTTTAGTTGACTTTATTGACCTGCTGAGACAGGGATTCTGGTGCTCTAGTATGTTTCCAGTCGTAAGCATATTTCTCTGTTGTTGTTTGTCATGCACCTGTCCCTTAAGACAACAATAACAAGCACTGTGTGTGTGTGTGTGTGTGTGTGTGTGTGTGTGTGTGTGTGTGTGTGTGTGTGTGTGTGTGTGTGTGTGTGTGTGTGTGTGTGTGTGTGTGTGTGTGTGTGTGTGTGTGAGAGTGCGTGTCAGTGTCGCTCTGGGTCCCTTGTCTCATGCACTCCAGGACCACGGACAGCACCACGCCAGATCCACATGGGCAGCAGGCAGGGTGACGAAATGACACTCAGCTGCAGTCACTTCTGTGCTCATCAACACTGAGTACAAAAGGGATGATGATCTCTGTCAGGTGGGTGATGAAAAAGTATCTAAAGAGATCAATTGTCCCGCAGAAAGCAACCAGCATGCTGTAAGAATCCACCATGTCTTCACATACACGCCAATGAACGAAACACTAAGCTGGAATCTTTACACAATTTATATAAGCACAACCACTACCATCCTGGCCACCAGTTAATTTCACTTCAACGCTCTGTGGTTTAAAAATAAAAGGCTTTCCGGGGTTATAAATTATGAATTTGTTTCCTGCTAAAGTGCTCAATTTCGGGCTTGAATAAACTCTTTATTAATCCATCAGCCATTTCTTCATTTAAACATTCACAATGTATTTAATGCAACAACAAGTGTGGATTTTTTACAGTGTGTATATATCAGTGCGGTTTTTTTTTAAAGACAAAAGTGATTACAGGTGACAGTAAAGGTATTAATAATGTTACAAAAGATTTCAATTTAAAATAAATACCGTTCTTTTTAACTTAATATTCATTAAAGAATCCTAAAACAAAATGTCTGAAAAAATATCAAGCAGCACGATAATAATAAGAAATGTTTCATGAGCTCAAATCAGTATATTAGATTAATTTCAGAAGGATCATGTGACACTGGAGAAAGACTAAAGTAATGTGACTTTAAATGTAATTGTCATCACAGGAATAAATTACATTTTACAATATATTAAAATAGAAAATAGTTATTATAAATTCTAATAATACTTCACAACATTACATTTTTTTACTATATTTTTGATCAAGTAAATGCAGCCTTGGTGAGCAGAATAGACTTCTAAAAAAAATCTTTAAACTTTTGAAGGGAAGTTATTTAATATTACCAGATTATTATGTGAAACCAAATTCAAATTTTTTCTTTAAAAATACAAATAACAATGATACAGAAACACACATATTTCACATAGCTTTTATTTGTTATTATGGCCCTTTCTTAGCCTTTATTTTTCATAGCCACCATCTTAATATGTACCCTAAATCGTCAGTAATATTTGCACAAATGGAGGAGTGAAATACTGGTTGTGTTAAGTTTGTATTTATGTCAAAACGATCTCACCAGTGGAATGCATCATGACCACAGGCGCTGTGCTGCTGCTCTCACACTGTAACGTTGACACATTAATAACACACACAGCACAGTGGTTGCCATGGGAATGCAGCGTCGATTGACCTAATTAGTATGGCAGGTGATGAAATATGCACCTTGACACACGTTTACATACCACACACACAACCACACAGGTCTGAAATAAATAATGCAGCCAGATTCAGCCCGCAACAAAAGCAAACAGTCGCAAATGCACACATGCAAAAACACACACAAAGACGATTTTTTTTGCAGGGTGGGCATTGTGTTATGTATACATAATTAATATGAATAAATTATAAATGGCACATTGTGTGCATACTGATTGTCGTCACAAGTTGAAAGTAGCAACCTCACAGTTAATAAAACGTCCCCATTACAGATATTTATGACACCGCGGTCCTTAGAGAGACACATCAACCATTCTCATTTGTGCCACAAAGCTCTCAACCTCCGCAACCATCAAAGAAATGGGAGGGTGACACAGGAAAATGAGTGAGACAGAGAGGGAGACTGAAAAAATGGAGAGGGAGAGAGACAGATATGCTTGAGGCAAATAGAAAGCTGAGAAACAAAGGCCAGTGGGTCCAACAAACACAAAATGAACCTTTAATAATTCTGTAGCCCACAGGATCCTGCCACTCATGCTCAAGGTGCAAAACAAGTCTGTGTTTTCTTGTAGATATGCCTTTTGACAGGCTATGCTCCCTTAATATACTTAAAATATGTGTGACTATTCAGAAAACAATAGCCATAATCCATAATGACATCCCTAAAAACACATACGCAACAAAACACTGATATCTATTTAAAAAATCACTATTTATCTTCAACCCAAGCATCTCATGTTTATATGGTATTGAATAATGCAGTGCAGTGCTTTACCTCGGTCACTGTCGTACAGGTAGGCAAACTTGTCCCATTTGTAGTACTCAATGAGACTCAAGAGAGGACCTTTGATGTCTGGTCGCATCTGAATGATAAACTGCTGATTTCCATCCAGGGGAAAGCTTGGTGTGATGAAGGAGACGTGAAGTGTCCCGCAGAACGACGTTATTGTGTTCACTGACTTCTTGTCATAAAATCCAAAAATAGCATAAACTCCCCTTGAGAACTGAGAACAGACTGGAAATAAAGAGAATCAATTAGAATCTGACAGAAAAGTAAGAGTCTTATACAAACTCTAAAATCTCATTTGTAAAAATCCTTCCCCCTTTCCACAAGTTTTCTGGAAAAAATCCACAGTGGTAAGTGCCATTATAAGAGTATTGAATTAAGTGTTTTTAAGAATTATGTAAAATATGATTTGAAAAAAAAACATATTTATATAGGAGAAGTGTTTGTATTAATCTTTTATCTACAACAATGTGACTCATTGTTTGATCGAAAGAGAAAAAAAAAATATATATAATATTACGTGGTAAAATAACATAAACATTGCAATGTAATCTTCAGGTATATGACTCTATACATCAATAATTATTATTATTTTTTTTATATGTTACTGCATTATTTTAATTACATCTTTTCTCTGTCTCTATATATACCAAAGAGGTGAATGGCCTAAAAAAGATGAAAACCCCTGATTTTATTGCAAACAAAACCTGAAAGAGCCCCCAGCACAGATAAAAATATTATCTCATTCGGATCCACTCATTTTTAAAGTTGTCTAAAGGGCTAATGAAATGAATTTGAGAATCTGAGCACTGTAAACTTTATTGTTCCAATATGATGTGAAGTCGGCAGAAGCAAAACGTGAAGATTATTACTGAGGGATGGCATAATCAAATTCATTGATGAAATATGCATTGCAATCAGTGTAATTAACCTTTGAGTTATGAAGAATTGCTGACCAAATGATAACTTTATGATTGATCATATACTTAAATTAGTATATTAAAAAGCCATGACAAAATATAGACAGTGGTATTAACAATTTTCTTAACCACTGCCATCTTGGTACTTCTGTCTGGTCAGCCTCAGGAGTATACGAGCAAGAGCAATGATATTAGTAATAAAGTCTGGTTGCTGGAACAAAGAGTCCTGCTGTCACTGAGCCATGCATGAGTATAATTCACCTCATATAATACACCAAGATAAAAAAAAAGTACAACTAAAGTACAGTGTGTCCTCATGTTCATGAGATGGTACAACATACTGTAACTGGGCCACCTCTATATATCAATGACCATCTGGCTCTGAGCCTCTGAAATGTTTCCCTGCTTGGTCCCTTCCCCCACTCCACTTTCCGTTACCATCCCCAACTCGCAATGTCGCTATTTCCCAAGACACCTTTATGCCTGTCATCTCCATGTATACATTTTATATAATGAAAGCTGCATGGCGTGCGACAGATCATTAACCAAAAGTGAGCAGCTGCTCTTAGACCTGTCCTTAATGAGTATGTTACTCAGCACTATTAGTTAAACCATTTATGAACATTAAAACTTTCTTATCTATAACCAGTTTCAACATTTCCATTGATCTATAGCAATCAAAGGGTCAAGAAGAGGCCGGGTTATCAGAAGGGTCAGGTCAGGTCATCTGGTATATGGTTGGTTGTTGAATCAGCATGAATCAACCCCATGAATGCATTTTTTCAAAATACCAGCCGTATTACAACAAAATGGGTAAAAAAGGATGTCAAGTGCCGATAAAGATACACTTTTGAATTTCCTTTCCTCAGGCTACTGAATAAAATAAAAGGATGAGTTTTTTTTACAATTCTGCCAATTATTGCTTGCAGTCAACCTCAATACTGTGATTCTTCCTTTAGGGGAACTTTTCTGGTATGAATTTAAAGGGGAACATGAAATTATTGTAGTTGTAAAGGACAGATTGTAATAGCCTTAAACTTCTTTATTATGTCTCTTTAATTACTCTTTCCTAATTAGTATTTATTGGTATCAGTCCTCTACTCAAACTTTCCCTCTATAATAAATGTATAAAACAACATTAAAATCAGCAATGTCCTACCTTGCGCTTTTTCCTAAGAACTTTTGCTATTTACAGTATGTTTATATTTTTTTAACAAAGAATCACTGTAAAAATCCAACTTGCAAAATGTTATTGTTAACATGTTAAGTATCTTGAGGGAACTAAACAAGAATGCTCTTAACATGTTGCTAACAAAAGTTTAGTTGACCTTATTTAGATTCTCAAGTATTTGTCCTAATGTCGTCCCAATTTCCCAAATTGAGTTATCCGAACAAACAATTTTACGTTGAACAATGTTGTGCCAGTTTCCAGCATGCATTGCAGCTTGAAAATAATATGTGGTAGCTACGTATTATTAAAAATGATCACTGCTATGCATTTACTGGCTAGAAATTTATAATGCAGCTGTTGCATTTACAGTTATTTAGCTGTCGGTTCCGTGTTCATATTTTTACTGAATATGCATTTGTTGATGATCATCACCATGTTTGAGATTTGTGTTGTGTTGAGGTATATGTGCATCTTACTGCAACCTTTGTATGCAGTTTATAAGCCTAACAGGGTCAAATGTTTGCCTCTTGTTTTAAGAGTTAAATAAAGTTCATATCATGTAGTTAGCTTTGAAAATCAATCAGAATGAAAGAAGAGGAAAGAACAACGATTGTTGCCCCTCCATCGCTCAACAATCTTTAGTTACCTTGACAAGAATTTAAGTTCAAAAGACTAGTTACTCATTAGATGGAACAAAAGTTGACTTTAATTGGAGAAAATTAGTTGAGTAAACTTAACAAGTTGAATGTGATAGGTTGCCTTATTTTATTTTTTTACAGTATTAAGGATTTAAATTTTTCAAAGAGGCTCTAATTGGAGAATCCCATATACAGTATAACCCTCAGAATGTGTAATGAACAGATATTTGAGACTTGAGTTCATTTAAATGTTTGTATGGCCCAGTCAGTCAAGTGTGGAAGAATAGGAGATGTATGACGTCTTATTAAAGTCTTTTAATCAAGACCAAGACCGCCACCATATACAGAGAGGGAATAAGAGACCCAAGAAGCCATTAATGACACTGTCACAAATGACTGCTTTTCAATAGCACAGAGTCATTAGCATACAGAAACAATCCCAATGAGTGAAGTGTGTGGATAAATTACTTCATGCTGTTAATAGACTAATGCTTCAAAGCTCTGCTTATTTATTTCATTTCTCGTCATCATTATTTTTACATTTAATCAAAGAAACACAATAAAGACTGGTCGTCTTAAAGGATATACAGTATGTATAATCTGTATGCATTCTGTCTTTAAACTTTGTTCACAGTAAATGTCTGTCTTTGGTCACACTTTAAATTAGGGTCCAAATTCTCACTATTAACTACGACTTTTGGCTCCTAATTACTGCTTATTAACAGTTAGTAAGATAGTTGAGGTTAAGGGAATATGGTCATGCAGAATAGGCATTAATTATGTGCTTTATAATGACTCATAAACAGCCAATATCCTAGTCATGCTAATAGGTAACTAGTGAATAGTGAGAATTTGACCCTAAACTAAAGTGTTACCCATCTTCTCTTAAAGTCACCATGAAATCAAAATTGACAAAACAATTTTTTTATGGAATATTGCCGTATTTATTATAAATGATTTATCCGTATTTGTACAAAAAGGATACACATCACTGCTAAAATAGCACCATAAAAGCTAACTACTTTGCCATTTTTGTATTTAATTATTTATTTTTGGAGCATGACAGCCCTGGTCACTATGCTGTATGACAAGTTGTGTAATGATTATTAAAAAAGGGGAAAAAAAATTACTTTCATTCTCCACATAAAAAATAACAACAGCAACTGGGGTCAGAACAACATGACGGTCAGCAAACAATGATGGAATTTTCAAATTTTTGTTCTCTAGCCTTGGGCACAAAAATTTGTATGTCTTTTTTGAATATTAGGATGGTTCAAACCCCAGATAAAGCTCTATATGGGCTCACTGGGCATGATCACAGAACTGATATTAAATGTGTCCTCATGTAATGAAAGCAAGGTAACCTTCAGAGAAAGAAAGAAAGAGAGAGAGAGAGAGAGAGAGAGAGAGAGAGAGGGAGAGAGAGAGAGAGAGAGAGAGAGAGAGAGAGAGAGAGAGAGAGAGAGAGAGAGAGATAAAGAGAGAGAGAGAGAGAGAGAGAGAGAGAGAGAGAGAGAGAGAGAGAGAGAGAGAGAGAGAGAGAGAGAGAGAGAGAGAGAGAGAGAGAGAGAGAGAGAGATAAAGAGAGAGAGAGAGAGAGAGAGAGAGCAGAATGCCTGGAGTGGTATATTTAGCTGTCCTCATTAGTTGGCCTTATTTTCTTGTATCTGACACATTCTGTTCTATAGGGCTTCCATTTCCGGGACCTGCGATCAAGTTCCCTGCAAAACGTGTTGCTCGATGGACTTAAGCTAACTAAGTGCATTTTTAGTATACGTATTAAGTCCATTAATGGCCATTAAAGCCTCCATGTTATGCGTCAGTCACCTTTGATGTAATAATTATATTAACTAGAGTGAAAATTAGCACAATACTGTGCAATATATTACACTCATATGCCCTAATAACTTATTTACACATACATTTCATAGGTGCCACACAAGAGTAATAAACTCCCCCTTATGCCCTCATTATCATTTCTAATTTGTTGTTTACTCATTGTCTTATTTGTTTATATTGACTGACAGCGTGCACAGAAAGTCTAATTAAACATTTATTTCTTAACATGATAATTCATACTGTTCCTCCTCCTCTTATGTGTTTGACATTGAAATATATTGCATATGGCACCTTATCGCTGCTTGCCAAACCGTTTCATAGGGTTTGTGCTGTCAGCAAACAGAATTGCGGTTCTCTTTTTACGGTTGACAGTATTACTCTGTCACTTCTCATATATGATGTGCTAAGGATGTGAATGCTAAAATGGCTTTTTTTGGTCAGGTTTAATAGGCTCTGACTGTTACGGTCTGGTCCTGTGAGTGTTTAAGTCTGTATGTTTCTCTGTGTATAAAAGCAAGTTTATCTGAGCAGACATGTCTGAGCGGACACATTCCTGCCATTGGTTTAAAGGGTAAGTTCGGCGTTTTACAAGTAAAGCCCTGTTTTAAGATCGTTTCTGATGAAATCTAACGGTTAAGATTAAAATTTGGACACATGCTGCTGTCCCGAAAATTTTAGGTTTTTGTGTTAGCACCTGAGCAATGGTTTCAATGGTTTCACATATACAATGGTTTCATAGGTGCCTTGGAACAATAATTCATATAAACGCATTAAACTTTAGTTTACAAAGACGTGAAAGTCACTGAGTGGTCTGGGGTGTGCACTGATATGCTCACGCAAAAATCGCTGCAAAAGAAGCTTTCCAACAGGTTTTATCATAGTTTTTGGAAGAATGTCCGGTTGTGAGGCATTGGAAAAATAGGTCCACAGTTTTACAACGAATGGTAAAACACCTGTTGGAAAGCATCTTTTGCAGCGATTTTTGCGTGAGTATATCAGTGCACACCCCAGACCACTCAGTGACTTTCACGTCTTTGTAAACTAAAGTTTAATACGTTTATATGAATGATTGTTCCAAGGCACCTATGAAACCATTGTATATGTGAAACCATTGAAACCATTGCTCAGGTGTAAAAACAAAAACCTAAAATTCTCGGCACAGCAGCATTTGTCCAAATTTTAATCTTAACCGTTCGATTTCATCAGAAACGATCTTAAAACAGGGCTTTACTTGTAAAACGCCGAACTTACCCTTTAAGAGGAGCATTGTGGTATGGATGTGGTTCTCACAGTCTCTTCCTGCAGCTGCTCCATGGAAACACAGAGAGCCTCAGTCCCCAGCAACCCTCTTGTTTACAGAGACCGGATAGCAGCATGCTAAAAAGACAGGGGGATGTAAACCAGACAAAAGCCTAACCTTTGAGACCTGACCTAAATTATCCAATTTTAAACACATAGGGCAAAGGTTCAAATAAAGCAGATTTCGACAAATAATCAAGGCATATGGAAATGGAGTGACTTTCTGGTTCAAAATATAATGCTCTCTATGAAATTAAATGGAATTTTTGAGATGTAATTTTTGTTATGCTATTTTTTTTCACCTATCTCAATAAAAAATTAAGGGGAAAATAGAATACCAGTCTGACACAGCAACACTATCTCAACCAATGGTGTGAGTTTGGGGCGGGGCTAACTCTGTATTCAGCCAATGGCAGACAGGGGGAGTTTTCATGAAACCTCATTAAAAAGTCTTCAATCTCCATTTTTCCCCACTTCCATTTGGTGAAACAAGTGGTTCAAAAATTACACACATCATCTTTAATAGACTTCTTGGGACCAAATTTTGGTGGAAGTCATTTTGTTTTTATTTAACTTTAAAAGGTTATAAAATAGTACCCCATTTAACATGGCCGGAAAGACAATGTTCTTTATTCTTAAATTATTTTCTCTTCTTTATGAGAAAAAGAACTCTTTTGGATCAATTATCCAGTAATATAACAACAAATAGTCAATTCAAATGTTGTACTGCTTGATAATGGTTCAATTTGTATTCAATTATTTATTTGAAATGTGTAACCCAGCATTATTTTATTATTATTTATATACAGAATTTAATAATACTTTTAATTAGCTTTTATTTTTATATTTTCAGTTTTCATTTTAGTTGAATTTTTGTTTAATTAATTTCTATTTTCTGTAGCTTTCATTTATTTATTTATTTATTATTATTTTTTTTTAGTACTTTAACTTAAACATATTTTATTTGAGGCACAAATAATTAAGGCTGAATGCAGAGCAGGTGCGTATGTGGACATTCTGCAAATGGCTGGTTGAAGAGAGTGCAGTGCACTGGTGTGTAACAGCATCTAATAAGCTTCTGTAAGTAGCTCCGAGTCGGAGTCCAGTATAATAAACACATGAGACTTGATGTTTGCTCATTATTGACGTGCCGTTGCCATAGAAACAGCAACCGCCAGACGTTCAATGGTGTGAGAGGGAAAGCTGAACGTTTCAAAGGCTGCAAAATAAACTTAAAGAATGATTAAGGGAATAGACAGATAAAACATGATTTGAGTAAGATCATTTTGTTTTAGAACACACCTAGCAGTGGGGAAATCATCTTAACACAAGAACTCAAGTACTAATATAAATGAGCTGTGCACAAAAGACACTCATGCTCAATAAACAGTTCAATTTATTAATAATAATAATTAGTGGAATAAACAATTTAATACAGCACATCCAATCTTGGAATTCTTTTTTAAATAATAGTGCTTTTATAATAGTTGTATTAATTATGTCATACTGCCATCAATTATTCCTTGAGCTTTTATAAATAGTGTAATTGTTTGTGTAGATTGGAAAAGCGAAAGCACTTTGGCGGAAGTTATTATAATGCAGTCTGCATGAATACCAGCACAGCTTGCAGACTTTCAGACACTGTTCTGAATTCACTTCTGAGAATTCCTGATCAAACATGCACACTGTAACAACTAACTGAGAGAAACCATGATTAGTCATGCTTAATTTCAGCCATGAACACTTTATATGGATTACAGCAGGGCGACAGCGATAGATGCAATTTCCATTATGTAAATGCAACCCTTTAAAAGGAACACGGCATCTCCATGGTGACCGTCGAATAGAGCGTGTATCTTTCCTGTGTGTGTGTGTGTGTGTTTGTGTGTGTGTTGAAGTTGATTTCACACTCTGGCAGGACAAATCATATTCCACCCACCCACACATACACACACACACACACACACACACACACACACACACATTCATTGAGGGAGTTTTCAGTGGCAAGTGTACAAGCTTAGGAACAGATAGATAAACCACAGGGTGTTAGAAAAGTCTTCCTCTAACGGGGAAGCTCATCACTATGGAAACAATGGCACAGTCTGGAGCACAGGCTGAGAGGGATACTAGTGGGAAGTCCCTTCATTTCCTGTGAAAAGGACCCAAGAAGGTCCATAAAACAGGCACATTTCAAGTTTTAGGATTATCTCAGAAATTATTTTTTGTCTGGAAAGTACGTTTTATTTATTAATTTTATTTCTATTATATTTTTTTCTTTGTTTGTTTATTAGGTTATTGAATGTGCCTTCAATGCATTCTTTTTCACCGGTAACAATCCCAAATTGTGCCATTGCTTTTCCATGCTTTTTTATATCATTGCACATACATCTCTGCACAATTAATTGTTAAAAAGACTGTGGTCTTGATTTGAAACAGTCTTAAATGACAATGATTTAAGCCAGGTGTACACTGTACATTTTGGCCAAGATTTGCCTGTCTGGGGCCAATTTGGTAAATCCAAAAATATTTATCTGATCCTAGGCTAAAATCGGAGGTCTTTGATCATTAGTTTGACATGTTCATCAACAGCCAACTGACCGTTGCGATCAAATTTGACCTCAGATGAAACTCTGGCAGAGTCAGAAGATTTGACTCACAGTCCTGTAAGTGTGACTTTTATTACAGCAGCTGTCAAATTGTATTCGTTTTTCAAGACAAGCCATGACCAATATTAACATTAACGATTTCTTTGTAGCCACCAATAGGCATAAAGCCTATTGAATCATTCATTAAATCGAGTCGTTCAAAAACACTGATTCATTCATGAACAAACAAGTGACTGCCTACAGTGAGTCATTGGATAATTTATAAAACTGATTCAATACATTTTAAAAATAGATAATAACATTTTATTAAGAACCCTGGATATTGCATGTTATTTATTTTACAAGCCTAATGTTCAGGTTTTGTAAATCACTGAAATAAAAAATTAAAAATTCTCCAGAATCATGAGAATCGCAATTTCTATTGGAAGAAAGAAATAGTGATTCTCAATTTATACAGAATAGTGCAGCTCTAGTTCAAAGCTATAAAACATTTTATACATTTTATACATGGATCACAGGTGTGAACCATCTCTGGCTGAATGGAGCACAGACTAAAAAAATTGAGATTTTGACCAGTACTGACTCTCACTCATTTGTCATGATGAGATGATGTACTTGACTTACGCAGAAATATGACAAAGCTTGGCTGTCTTACATGGCTCAGTCCTAAAAGCTCTTATTGAATGCCATACAATTACTGTTTCCCTCGGTATGAGAAGGCCGGAGAAAGTGGAAATCGAACTGTCAGATAATATATGCAGCCCATTTCTGTTATGTGGCTGCAGCCAGGGGAAAAAAGGGCTTTTAATAGACAGGGGTCATCCCTGTGCGGGGTGGGGGATGAAAGTACTGCACTTCACCGAAGACAAGACACCTTCCCAACACAATTGCCATAAGGAATTTTCATCTTTTTCTTGGATTTTCTGGTTTTAAAAATGAAGTAGGCCTATAATAATGATCATTTGACCCTTGTTTATGTATATTATCTGAGCAATTCAAGTCAAACCATCTACTAAAGAAAAAAATATCTGTCGCTTTTACCTTGGTGGAAAAGATGACGTTTAGCTAAGCCTAAAGTTTGTTTGTTTTTTCTCCAGAACTTCTTGTGACAATACAAATGTGGATTATTTCATGCATTGAGCCACCAAAACGGAAACATGAGGAAAAAAAGCGCGATGAGTCATAATGTGACAAGTGCAGTTTTACCAAAAGACAGAGTCTGTCACAAGGACTAAAAAGTATAGTTTAGTAAGACAAAATATGCAAAATATAGTTTCATGGGCAATACGAAATATTTATGACTAGTAAACGTCCTCAATTCTTTCGGCATCGGCAGGTGTGGCATAAAGTTATTTTGGACCCTGACTTCAAATCATTCACAGTTTCTAATGCTTTTTTCTGTTCCGTGCATTTTTTTCCTCAGCAGTGCAGCACTAAAGCCTTTCCCAGGATGCTGTGTGACAGCCGGATCAGAGCGAGCAGTCCTGAGAACCCTGCTGTGTCAGGTAGGAAAAAACAGCAGGTCTTTTTAATTGAAAAGGGATCGAATCACCCAGTTAACGGAGGATAGTCAAATTACTTATGTATGTACTGTCAAGAGACAAGGATTGAAACACACGCAGCTATTGATCATGATCACGTAATTTATTTCCCACAGTTAATAGACTTCACAATCCCAAACCAGATTGACTGATGTGGGAGAGGATATAGAGTCCTCACTATTTATGACTATTGATATTGTATCTGGGGGTTTCATGGTTACAACATTTAGTGAGATCCAGCACTGGAAGTGCTTCCAAAACCAGGGACAAAACCACACTGGATATCAATCAGTGCTCCCAAGTGGAATTGTGTCCGCTTACATGCAAATGAATGTCCTGTGAAAGTACTCCGAAAACAGGAGTCATGGTACGTACAAAATTGATTTCACATTGATTAGTCGGAGTAAATATTTTGATATCCAAGCTACTCAATCAGAATATATATTTGTATTAGGATACATTTGTGTGTAAGTCGAATACATAACACACATTTACCAATTCATACAATCAGTGCTGGCTAGATTATTTACAAATTGTAGTCCGTTACTGATTCCAAATAACATGACAAAAACTGTATTAGTAACGTAATCCATTACATTACACAATTAAGGTAATATAATCTGACAACATTTTGATTACTTTTAGAATACTTTTGACCTAACTTGATTATCACGTTGATTTGAATAGGATAAGTATTATACTGATACAAAGAGAAAGAAAATATATGTTCCATTCTTTGTTATCAACAACATGAAGTGCATTAAATATTTGAGTTTTCCAGACTGGGGTTCATGATGGAACTGCAAGGGGTTCGTGAGTTTATTGAAAAACTAAATGTAAAACTGAAATAAATAATTGTAAAATGAAAACAATCAAAATAAAATATTTACTACAAAGCAATATATAATTTGTTTACCTGCATGTCATGTGACCATTAACCGACATCAGAGTACCGTGAACGTAATTGTATTATTTATTATTTTACTTACGGTCATAATTTTATGATTTACCTAACTTATAAACTAAAAATTTTAGGGAGTAAAAATAATAGGTCAAAGCAGTTTCAGCTGACAAAAAAAGTTGGGAATTCTATTTTGCATGTAAATATAAAATGACGTGAATTTGTAAATTTGAATGTGTTTGAAAGACAAAAGCCTCCCAAAGACTGTAGTTAAACATCTGTAGTTAAATGACTCACTGAGTCATGATTAAAATAATACTTGTTGTTTTTGTCAGGAGTTGATTATGCAGTGTTGCAAATGCAATGCTGAGTAAACGCTTCTTAAAAGTGCAATGATTTCTGTAAATCCAATGACCAAATGCTGTGTGGGTTTCAGTTTTCAATGATAGGCACATGGCTCGTTGCTGGTCTGTGTGTTCAATTCCACAAACCCAGAAGATATTCTGAACATATATAAGCAGTAGGCTTATATATGATTTAAAAAGGTAGTTCCAAAGTACTGTAGAATCAATGTATTATAAATAATTTACTGCCATTGTGAGAATAACATGTGATCAGTAAAAAAGTAACTGTTATCTGATTACCAGTATTTTAAAACATAACAAGTACTTAATTTTTCAACATGTAATCTGATTATGTAATCTAGTTTACATGTAATAAATTACTTCCCAGCACTGTGTACAATATAGTGAGATGCTGATACAGTTTCCATCCCATTAATTTGATAATTAATCTTCAAGAAATGTCAAGGAGCAGCAGACTCTTTAAATGTATTTATCTACAACTAATCTGTGTTATATTTTGTGCGATGTCAGCAAACATGCTCCAGATATATCTTCCAGATGGATGGAAGTTCTAAGGAAAGCTGACCAGCACATCTATACTTGACTCAAATATATGCATTTAAATATGAATCATAAATCCACTAAATTAGATTGGGAGGCCCTGCGCAAACATAAAGCTTTTATGTTTAAAGCTGGGGTGTTTTATCATTCAGTCTAGTCCATTCCTGTTTAGAATTTTTTAGTTTGTTCTGTGAAGTGAGCAAGCAATCATGGTCAAATCAGAACATAACATGATCATTGCGGCTAACTCTTAACCTACCATTAATTGTGACACCTTTTCTTGTAAAGCAACAGAAAATATATTACACCAACCCTTACAGAGAACATATGAGTGGTCAATTTGAATCCACTTAAAGTTGGGATGTGACACACAACCATATTTACATGACAGTACGAGTGTCATCAATGCCTTTCGGGTAATATAGTAAGTGGGTTGATTCTTATTAGCTGCATCTCATACCAAGGTGGCATATATTGTAGTTTTTCTCATTAGAACAGCCATTTAACACTGGGCCATTCACACTATTTGTTCTCGACTTGTCATACTTCAGTAACAAGAATGACTGTATCTGACTCATACCTAACCAACAACACAGAGCAAATGTCAGGTTTAGAGAGTAAATGTTTTCCAAACCAACAAGACCCATGAAGTCTTCCATATACCAGAGACCAAAAAACCTGTGTTGCATTATGGATCATGTCATCGTTTGTGTTCTTCAAATGATTCATTTTAAGTAAAGCAAGTGTAAATGACATTTAGTGATGTTCAGATTAAATACAACTGATGGACACATTCTCCCCTGCTGCTTTTAAAAAGACACACTAAACTGTATGGGGAAGATGGATAACAATAAAGCAGTGCCTGTAAATGCATAGTGCCATCTAGGGGGTTTTATGTTTGAGAAATAAAAGGAACGACGCCTGACAGACCAAATGTTAACACATAACACTCATCTTGAGGACGAAATTGAGTGCTAAAGTAAGTTTTTCAAGAATAAGCACAAAAAATGAAGTGCTACACTATCATTATTAACAATATCTATAAATAATTCTAAAACTGCATCTGTATAGAATAGGAAACTAAAACATCAAATAGAATGTTCTCATAAGGTTGTAAGTTCAAGTTCCTTTATTTATATAGCACATTTAAACAGCCGCTTAGACAGACCAAAGTGCTTTACAGAACACACAAATAAGAAAAGTAAAAACAGCAAAACAACCCATAGAACACATAAAAATCAGCAAAGCTATGAGTAGCCTTATCAGAGACTCATAAAGTTGTAATGAGAAAATTCTGCAAATTATTTAGATATGAAGACTTTTTGAGAAAAATAATTGAAAAAAATTAAACTGAACCTCTTGAAGAGACTTCAACGAGAATCATTTTCGAAATATTGCTTAGCAACAGCCCACTGAATACTTAATGAAATCCTTGAATATAAGTGATCCACTTAATAAAGGCTTCATTTATTCATGATCATCTCATAAAGTTCTTTACTGATTAAATCTAATGCAGTGATGGTCAGTAAATGTAAGAGAGGTTTCTAATACGTTGAAAATGTCTTCTTTTGACCATTTGTAGTTCAACAGGCTACCCATAAACAGAAAATATGTGAATGCAAATTAACCGTATGACATTTTCTAGCCTTGTGATACTGATAGACCAAAACAATTATTTTTCAAAAAAATATTATGGCAGTTTCAAATGTCTGGATATTTAACGATATAGCCTATCTATGCTTTCTGCGACAGTAATCTTTATATATTATCCTAAGACACTATATATATATATATATATATATATATATATATATATATATATATATATATATATAATCAAATAAACTCTTTTGCATTTCATAATAACTCATGCAATTTTTAACAGAATTGTGATTGGAGCAGTCAATATGGGCCAAATTTGAACATCTGTCTTAACAAATCCATTCTTCCCTACTCATGCAAAACAACCATTACAGATGTTTAGAAAAATGCCATTGGTGGTACCCAAACTTAAAGAGAAAATTGTGTGAGTGGTTCAATAAAAAAAAATAAAAATAAAAAAAGGCCAAAGGTGAAAAGTCGTAATCCGGTTCAAAATGTGCATTATTGTTCAAATCCGGGTCAAATGCGACAACATAACATACATAAATAATATTCTATATATATATATATATATATATATATATATATATATATATATATTTTTTTTTTTAATGTAATTTTTATATATGTAAAAATATATTCGTGATAACGTCAAAAAAGTTTGGTTCTAGTAACAAAAAATATTAGGCTATTTATTTATAGCGTTTTCTTTACCGAAGACAATAGAATGGTTAAGCTGATGATGTGAGCTCGTGCTCATCTCCGTTACTGTGGAAACCAACTTCACATCCTGCTATACACAAATAGCCAAACTGAAACTTCAGCATGCAAACAAACTATCCATCATCACTGAAATGTATAAAAACGAACAGCTGTAAAAACTATGCAATCACACTTATCTGTATAAAAAAAGAAGACATAACTTACAGCAATTAGTTACAGCGAAACTGTTTGCTACTTCCAGATTGTCGATGTGAGGCGTCAGTCTAAATTCAGCCGTTCCGAACTGAACCATTCCGATCCGAAACGCGCTGTATTCCTGATCAGCTCCCCTCGGAAACAAGCCCCCTGCACGACACACACCAAAAAATGCTGAAAATAATCATACCGTTCACACGAATTAAAAACGCTGATTTAACAAAAATGACGCTCATATTAAACGTACCAATTTGAACACTTGGAGAGCCTCCAGTTGACAACCCACATAAAAGGGAAATGAGACAAATCGATAAATTCTTAAACTGTTGCATCTCCACGTCAGTGTGTGTTCACCCACAGTATGGATGAAGTATTTCACGTTTACACGTTTTCAATCAAATCCGTAACATATTGAGGCGTTGCTGGAGAATGAGAGCGGCTGCTGTCTGCAGGTGGTTCTTCTATCGCGGACTCCTGCCTCAGTCCCGCTTCTGGAAGAATAATGCAGATCTCTCTCTCTCTCTCTCTCTCTCTCTCTCTCTCTCTCTCTCTCTCTCTCTCCCCCCTCCTGCTCCTATTCGCGCGCCTTGTTGATATTACCCTCACTAACATACAGAACGCTGCGTACACGGTAACTGGTGACGAATGATAACGAAACAGGGTTCAGCGGTAACTTTAGCTATATATAGCCTACTAGTTTAATACACACATGCCAAGTTCTTATTTTTTGTGTTAATTTTGCTTTCATATATTTTTTAAAAACCTTTAAACCATTTTATAAACACTATTTTAATTAACGACTCTAAAAATAGGCTATTGAGTGCTACAAGGTGGTGTAACCATCATGTGAAAATACAAAAATACAGTCCTTGCACCTTGAATAAAGTTTTCAGAAATCAGAATAAAGAAAGCAGCAACTGACTTTGATTTGGCTGACAAAGGTTTATCAAATATTAATACGATTTTTAAATAATATTGCTTCACTGCTTCTCAAAGAAATAATAATAAGAGCGTGCCAAGCTACACACCCCATGCATTTTTATTGTCAAGATTTTCAGAATTTTATTTATTTTATTTTTTTACAAACTCTGGACATATAAACCACTTTTTTTTATTTTTAGCCCAACAAATTTAAGAAAGAAAGAAAGAAAGAAAGAAAGAAAGAACGAAAGAAATAGCTTAGTTATTTTAATTTATCCAGTTGAAAATGGACTTGGCTGATAGATATTCTGGTCCATTTCTCCTTTTAAAATGTGATGACTCACTCAATGAGAACAGGCGATCATAAATGAATGAATATTTTATAGTCATACAAAAAGTGCTAAATGAGACAGATTTTATTTTACCATCCATATAGGCTAAATATAGAGAATATCACAATGGAAGTACTGCAGTGTATGTAAAGAGGGCTGTATGTAGGCATTCTGGGCCTCTTACTTTTTCAAAATAAAATTAGAATTTATTGTGAGCCCCATAAAATTGGAAAATTGGATCTGTGCGCCCTTAAGTCATTCCCATTCACCCAACTCGCTATACCCTGTTCTAGAATACCGGACTCGCTAGATTTCGGCCAAATCTCTGATGTATAGAAGTTGCATTGCATTCAGGACCATGGACAGGTCCCTCTCACCTCCACAAAACACAGGAAAAGTGACCTGATTTGATGACCCGAACATATAGCCACACTTCGTTATTTCTCTGGTTGTCCATGTCTGTGATGAAACGAAGTCATTAAAATGGCATGAATATTTTGCATTGCACAGCTTTGAAACCTCCTTTGAGACCAGTCCTTTTTTTCACACTATTTGTGCAATCATATGTGTATATATATATGAGTGTGGATCATCAGTTTGCATGATGTTTAATACACCTGTCCCAACCAACAACCCTAGGTATAGTTTGTACCTCTCTGAACTACAACTGTTTGTGCCATAGTTTTGCAGTGTACATTACAGCACGCTAAACCCCTGACTGCTTTCATTGCTGAATATATAATGGCAATGAATCTACTAATACTGCTCACAGATATCTGATTGGATTTTGGAAACTGTTCTGTTTGCCTCCTCCTCCTTTTAGCACAGACCACAAGCAACACCTTAATCATCATCTCTTACAACCCCAACCTCCATGTCCCAGTTTCATTCCCCTCGGCCCAAGCTCCATACTGCATGAGTTGCTATAACAAGATCTCAGGCTGCAAGGTCTTCCAGAGTTAAATTGCAAATATAAAAACGGAGCTCACTCAAGTGATAAATGGAAAATTAAATATTTCATGATGAAGAAATGACAATGTGTTTATATAAAGAAAGGTGAGGATAACCATCACCCAAGAGGGGGTTTCTAACCACATTTAATTATCCAGGCTCAGGTACAGTAACTTCAAATCACAAGCATATTTTAACTTCAATCAGTATGGCTAAAGTTCCCTGGAAAATCTTATGTCTGAACTGAAAGACAGTTTAATATAATATGCTGAATCTTTGTAAACAATGCTGTTTAGTCATCAAGCTTGTGTGGCTTGATGACTATACCATGTTTGGCCTATATATGTCTTTGTAGAATTGAGAAAAGGAGAAATCCATGTATGAATGACAAGCAAAAACTTAGTCTAAACTATAATTTGATCCATTTAAGCTTTAGTATATGTTGCTGTGCATGACACATTCATGCTCTCGCTTTCTCTCTCTGTGTCTTCTGGCATTCTTCAATGTCCTTTTTCATGCTCATGGCTGTTTATCAAGTGGGTCGTCCTCACATTAACACATTACTGCTCTATCCTCTCTTCTCCTATTGGATAAGCCACCGTGAATCTACCCATATATGAGTAGAAAGGTCATGCCGTGGGCAAGGAGATTGGCTGCAGGACGAATTGCCATTTCGCATGGCATGGCCTAAGTGTGACACACTGAGAGAAGTTCACATGATACCGCATGATTTAGCCTATAGCTATATCACAGGCTAGTGTGTTTGTGTTTCTGGCATTGCTTTAGTAGAAAATATTACAAGGCATACATTACAAAACATGATATTGTACAGTTTGCTGAAATCATATCAAACCCCAATGGTTATTATGATGAATGATGGATTCTTTGATGAATAGAAAGTTCAAAAGAACAGGATTTATTTGAAATATAAATCGTTTGTAATATATAGTACCAGTTAAAAGTGTGGAAACATTATTATTTTTAATGTTTTTGAAATAAGTCTCTTATGCTCATCAAGCCGGCATTTATTTATTTGATAAAAAACAGTAACATCAATATAATTAATATTATAAAAAAATATTATTACAATTTAAAATAATGGTTTTCTATATTAATATACTTTAAATATATAATTTATTTCACTGATGCAAAGCTGAATTTTCATCAACCATTACTCCAGTCGTTTGTGTCACATGATCCTCCAGAAATCATTAGAATATGCTTTGATACTCAGTTATTATCAATTTGTCACATCTTGTTTTGGTTTGGTTTCATGCTCTTGTTTCGTGTCTGTCATGTGATCTCCTGTTCTAGTCATGTGATCCTGCCATGTGTTCCCTTGTCTTATGTGTCATGATCTGATTGGTTTATTGTCTTGATTGTTCACAGGTGTCCCTTGTCTATTCATTAGTCTTGTGTGTATTTAATCCCTCATGTTTGCCTTGTTATTTGGTCAAGTAATGTTTCCTGTTACCACTGTTCATGTTTTCATGCCATGCCATGCCATGCCATGCCATGCCATGCCATGCCATGCCATGCCATGCCATGCCATGCCATGCCATGCCGGTTGATCTTGTTATGGAAATAAGTGCTGCACTTGAGTTCTTCAAACTTGCCTTCATGACAAAATGTTGGAAACAGTTGTGGTGCTTACATTTTTGTTATGGAACATGTGATACTTTTTTTGGATTCATTGATGAATTATTTCACAATGTTACAGTTTTTTTCTGTATAAGAAATTAAGCATAAGAGACTTATTTCAAAAACATTAAAAATAGTAATGTTTCCAAATCTTTTGATAATTCAGCATTTGGTAATATTTAAGCATATGGACCTCCCCCCATATATGTGTGCTGTAGACTGCAGCTGCTCTAATCCATGGTGACATGACATTGAGGCCATAATCAGCAGTGTCACCCATTCAACATTTAGCCATACTGGTCAGAAAGTGAGAGACAGTGAGATGGGGTTTAGAGGAAGAGATGGAGAATGAAAAAGACAATAAAGAGGGAGAAAAAGTGAGCTCTCATCGTCCATTTCCTCCACACATTATTCCGTATCATTCCTGCCCTATCCAGTTCTGTCATGCCTCCATTTGAAAGATGCCAGCCATTTCAACACCTAAACCAAATTTATGCATACACTATATATTGTGCGCACACACTCCATATCAAACTTTATCATCAGCCTCAGCTCATGATAAAATTTAACCACTCTGAATTCACTCATGCGTGGACAAGAAACAATGACACTTGGAAAATTCTGCATTGGGAACATTGCTTCAAATAATTTTTGTTCTGATTTACAGCAACACCTTTGAATGAAACATTGCCAGGTTATCATAAATACCTAATGACATCAGCAATATTAACATCAGCTAAAGATATATAACAATACACTCTTAGAGGAACAGGTTCTATATAGAACCTTTAGGGGTCCTGTCAGGCACTTCATAGAACCTATGCCTGGTGCACATTGTACGATTGTGGGCTGTCCCAGACGAAATTAAGATGACCAATCATGGCGATTTCTGTGGTCATGGCTCCTAAACTGTGCATGGTCCAACATCGTACAGTGAGAGAGGTTCAAAGACCGGCAGGTCTTGCGACCAAAGACAGCCTGCATCATTTTCTGACAGTGTCAGAAATGTAGCATGATCATCTCACAGTGCTGTGTCCGAAATCAAATCATATACTCTCTTGAGTAGGTACTTATTTTGAATAAGTAATTACTTCATGACGGCTAAAAAAATATATGTTGTATGAATGCGTGTAGATAAATGAAATCCAAACATAGTAGGCAAAAAACAGTATGTGACAAAAGTATATATCCGAATTGACAGTACTCATAAAAGAGTAGGCAAAGAACCCAGATGACCCACTTCTTCCGTCGAGATTCTGAAGTGTGCATATGATGGACACTTTACTATCCCAGGAGAGGATTTATGAATGGCAGTAAAGCCATGCACTGATGCTGGTAGGTCACATGATAATGACAGCATGGTATAGGCTACACAGTAGGAAAGTATGCGATTTCTGATGCAGCCAGTGTGTTTGCTGCAAAGACCTACGTCTACTAAAAATACAACATAAAATGGCGTATTGATCAACGTGACATTACGCTAAAACTGAAAAGGATAAAAATCTGACTTTTTCCATGTTTAAGTGCTATAATTGGTCCCCGGTGCATCTACCAACCCAGAAAATGTGAAAAGTGACAACCCATTAACTTTGTTTTGGTAAGTATTTCTCTGCAAGCATGTCAAATAAAATAAGTCGATGAGATTTCGCTCCCCTTTTGACATATTAAAATATTACCCCGCCTTAATCTGCACGTTTCCACGCACACAGCGACAAACAACAGTGTAACCAGTTATAGCGCAATGGCAAAAGTTCGAGCAAAGCATGTCTCGCTCAAACTTCAGTTCATCCTTGTGGTATTTTGACCAAAAAATGTCACAGTTTAAAAAGACTTCAGGAAACATTGTCAACTTAAAAATTAAAAATGACGGTAGGCTACATGCAAGTAGATGAGAAGAATACATTTAACATTACCTCCACAACAACCATTAATGTAGGCTATCCACTAAAATCCATTCAGAAACGTCCAGGTGCAAACATTGCAACCTCTTCCCTGAGTCTCTCGTAAGGCTGCAAATCGCTACTGGTTATTTCTGAGATTTTGGATGAGTGAGATTATTCTCGTGTTTTGTTATTGTATCCGAAACTCGTGTAAATGATCGGCCGTCTTCTGAACGGGGCGGGGAGCAGCTGCTCATATGCATTTAAAGCGACACACACAAAAACGGCGCGTTTTTTTTAACGCCCAAAAAGGGGCAAATTTGACACGCGATAAGAAATGATCTGGGGGGTATTTTGAGTTGACATTTCACAGACACATTCTGGGGACACCCATAGATTTATATTACATTTTGTGAAAATAGGCATAATATGTCACCTTTAAAACTACCACTTCAAGCTCCATTTGCAAAATTGGCATGCCAAGTTGGCCTCTTTTCCCTAAATATATTCTACTCTTTTGCTTCCTCCTCTTTTTTTAGCACACATAAAAACCAGAATTGCCAAAGTGCAATTCATCTTGCTCTATTTGTTTATCACTACTGCATGCTGATGACATTTTATTCTTCTATACTAACTTGCGTCGTAGCCTGCGATTCAACTGGTGTCATCATTGTACAGTCTACATACATGTCGTACCCAAATTATAGAGGGTTTTCACTACACGTCATCAAACCGGAAGTCGGCCATTTTGGAGGCACTGAACATAAACAATGCCACTGAACTGAACGGACTTGCATATTTGGCTGATTATTGCTGCTGAAAAATGGTTGTGTTTTGGTCTGTAGTAATCGGTCGCATCGGGAAAAAACATTTCGAGTTCTATAGACTGCCAAAAGTTTAAAAAAGATGCACAAGAAAAAGAAAAAAAAACATTAAATAACCCGTTAAACATGAAAGTATCAAGACCTATCTTATAGCTAACCTTTAACCGAATGAAAAGAACCCGGTTATCTATAGAATTATTAATGGATAGTCACTTATCTCAACTCATTCGTTTTCTTAAAAATGCTTTAAATGCTGAAATGCGAGGTTTATCATTTTATAAAACTTTTTTTTTTGTTAACTTTATTTGAACATTTAGTGTTAATCACCGAAACAACAAGTTTTGTTCATTTAAGACCCGACTGTCATTGTTAATGTTATTTTAATATTTATGCAAACATAACATAGAAAACAAATTAACAACAAATAAAATTAGCAGCACTATGTATTAGTACTTTTTGAACATTTCCAGACCATTTTAACAATACCGTGATAATTCTGATAACCATGATAATTTTAAGTCACTATAATCGTGATATGAAATTTTCATCGTTTCATTATAATGAAGGGTGTCGGGTGTGCAAACTGCAAGGAAGAAGAGGCAGTCATTCCACCACCCCCACCCAGTATGTGTGTTCAGGTTGTATTAAGCAGTAGTCTATGTGATATAGGTTACAGAGTGAACTGACCTGTGGGGTGGGAGGACAGATAACCAGCAGGAATCAAGACAAGCTGCTTGAAACAAATGTGTGAGACAGCAATCACTGGGAAAACGCAGAGGCGAACGTGTGTGGGTGGGCTTGAAAACACATGCTGAGTAGTGTCATGCTCAAGCACACAACTGCAAGCTAAAAGCTGCTGAAAATAACTTTGAAACCTCTGAGACACATTTCTGAAAAGATTTTACCTTTTCAATCTGCTATCTTCGACTGTCAATAGCCTATATAAAAACACATAAATGGAATAATTCTTGTGTTGCAGGTGCTTCTAAACTGGTGGCAGGTTATGAGAATGTGCTGTCTTTTTATGTTTTGTTTTTAATTCATACCAGAAGAGTATATAAGTGTCTTTATAGAAATCTTAAAATATGTATTGTCTTCAAAAGACAAATAAAACTGTATCTTCATTTTAAATGGACAGCAATATATTTAATCATGTCTAAAAATAAATAAAAATAATTAGGTGGTCTAGAAAAGTTAAATAAACATTTAATGATCTATAAGAAGCCTTTCACATATTTCTACACCGATTATATAAAATACTGTCAGTAAACCATAGTAGTACAAATGAACTAGATCAATGCATTTTCATTCAAAAGGATGGAAACTGATTGGAAAAACATAAGCCTTAAAAGATCATGTGGCTCCCACTAGTGTACAACATTAATATCACAACCTTTATCTTTCATTTTAAATAGCTGACCGTTTATAATTAGCTGTTAGCCTCCCATGCATCATACATTTATGAAACTGAGCATGTTTGCCTTAATGGAACCTGCTGCTCCAATGTAGAAATAATCTTACAGCTATTAACACATATAAACTCCAAAAGAAACGTATATCTTTAACACAATGAATCAAAATAAGAATATTTAAAATAAGCCAATAAAAATAAAAATTTCAGAGAAGGCCAGAAACCAATAGCATTTGTTAACTGTTTGGACCCCGCCCCCTGTCAAAACTGACTACTGTGCATAAAGATTTTAGCTCTGACATGTGTTCAGATCTGCGCGTGTGAGACCTGTCAGAACTTGCAGTTTTGTCCTTGCAACGTGCTGATTTGTGTGCACAATCATATTTTTTGTGCTTGAGCTTGGGATTTGTTTTTACTATTGATATTTAGCAATAAAATGTGTTTATATGAAAGGTTTCAACCTAAAATGATGCCATAGAATTTTCTTATTTTTTTATTAAGACACCATTTTAAATAGTTTTCTTTAGTCTGTTAATTTGTTCGGACAGTTGCACCACCTGACATTTTGGGAGTTTAAGATAAAACATAAAATGTTATGTAAATTAAAATTTACTAAAAATGAATTCAAACTAAATAGGTTTTATGTAATAAAGTGATATAGCCTATGTCATGATTTTATCAAATTATTTTAAAAGGAAATAATGCACTTGGACACAGAGTAAAGCATTTCATGAGGGCTGGCTTTATGAAACTTATATCCACATACTGTAGCCTATTCAAAGGCTTCCACCTCCCTGTTAGTCTGTCTACTTGCACAAAGAGCGGCACTAGGCTAGTACAGTAATTAGTCAAATGACTGTGGAGGAGGATGCAGAGGGAAGAAACAGGCCACATATCAAGTAATTTGCCAGAACTTCTTAAGTCTGCGAATAGTTTTTTCACCACTCTCAATCACACATTGGCATGATTTTGCATATAGGTTTATAAGCTTTACTTCACGATTGTCTCTTTTGTGAGATAGTTTATAAGTTGTACCTCTAGGGGGCTCTATAGTGCATCTTAACATTTGGAAGTCTGAGGCTTTTGATAAACCCTAAGTTAAACTAAAGTATGCTACTTAAAATATACAATGGTTAATCAAAAACATGTTCAGATGATGGTCTTTATAAGGAAAGACAGGGCTGAGATGACTTCCTCCAGCATTTAATGTGACTGCTTTAAAGGTTTCAAAAGCAAACCTGGCTCCAGACACAGTCAAATATATCAGCGAAATCAGCAGCTGTCTCGGTGTCTGTTGCCATAGCAACTAACTAACCATTTGACACATGAACTGCAACTTTGTGTATACCACCACAAAGATAATATGGGGAAATGTGGTCAGATTTAAGATCGGGGGGGGGGGGGGGGGGGGGCATTCTCCATTTACCACGCTTCATTACATTCCAGACAGATTTCATATTCCAACTAGTGCAAAGACACCCGTAGGTCAATCTGCCAGCATATTTCACAGCATAATGCTGGTTTTTGGGTTGGGTGCAGGAACTGGCCAAACCATGACATCCAGAAAGCTGTTTGTCTTCGGTCTCAAGTACTTGCTAGGTAAGTATAACATTAAAAGAGATCAACAGGAACTTCCAAACAGCCCTTAGGCCTATATATATAAAAAAAAAAATAACTGATAGTTTTCGGCTAAATTAACTATGATATTATGATTTATTGCCTCAACACTGTAAAAAAAAGAAAAAAAATCCAACTTCTATTTTGATCAGACATTAATGTTGATTGAACTATCTTGTAATCCTTTATATTTAAATAAAACATTCATGCATATACTTTTTTTTTGAGACACCATTAGCATTATAGGGTTTGTTCAATTGAACATGTTCAAACTGCTAAGAAGTTTTTGGTTAAGAGGACTTCAGAACCAAAGGAGTGTCATTTACAAACATGATCTAACAAAAGTACCTAGGGAAATTGAGGGATTTTTTGAGGGTTTCATTTAGGTACATTCTTGAAAATCCTTATATTATATATATATATATATATATATATATATATATATATATATATATATATGAAGACCTCAGATGCAAAAGCCTCTAAAAGCCACCTCTGTAAAAAATGAGATAATAATATTGAGTGAATGCTCTCCACACATAGTATACGCTCATCAAATACTTTCACTTCAAACTCACTAAATCCCAGCCTCAGCCCATTCAAAAATTCCAGTATTTGGGTAGAAACCTATCATAGGAGCCTGATAAAAATGTTAATATTAAACAAAAACTTTAGATGGACATAGAGGCTTTTGCATCTGAAGTCGTCATATATATATATATATATATATATATATATATATATATATAATGATTTTCAAGAATGTACCTTAATGAAACCCTAATGTATGAAGAATATACCTAAATGAAAAAAAAGAGAGGACTTAGCAGGAAAAAGAGTCATAGGTCAGCTGAACCATTGGGCCATTTATTGATGGATGATTCACAAGCACAGGAGATGTTTGGTTTTTGTATACATTTGCTTGTAATTTCTGGAATGCTTGTAATAGGAACATCATCAAAAGACAGTTCTCATGGCAGTGTTTTTCAGTACAAATGTCTCAGCATCATCTTAACAGCTGATGATCTGTAGGTTAAAAATATTGAATGTTTTAAATATAATATATTAATATCCATATATTCCATTTTCACATGCAAGATAATAATTTCTCTCTTTCCTGTGCATAAATTAAATATAGTCTGAAAATCAAACATGTTTCAAGCAATGCCTTCGCTCTTTTTTATTAGAAAATGTTGCTTTTGTTTAGCAATACTGTTTCTTCCCATAGTTTCGCTCTGCACACCATTGGCATAACTGCTTCATTTGATATCTGAGGTAAAACATTATATGGACCGAGACGATACAAAGGAGAGAAAAAAAGTTAGCTAAACAAAAGCAGGTCGAACTTTACACAATCACAAATACACAGACCAGTAAATAACATTAAAGAATAGGAAGGTGAAAGGGAAGATCGCACGGGCATATAGATCTACACGCTTAGCTGCCGAGGGGATGACCGGTTTAGGAGGTGGCGGCTTCTTGTTGTTTTTGGCTTGCGATTTACCCAAAGCAGCGCCGACATCGATGGGTTTGCCATAGCAGTCAAAGTTTGAGAGTTCAAAGTCCCGTGGCAGAGAGCCTACGATGCTGAAGTCATTGGAGCGCAAATCTGACTTGGAGGTGCATACCTTTTTGCACCTTGTCTCTGTCACCTGAGAGAGATAAAGAGGGAGAGAGTGAAAAAAAGATGAATAAAGAGACATGTCAGATCCCAGCAACATCTGGAATGATTTTTCCTTAAACAGTATAAGGATAGTTCACCCTAAAACGAAATTCTTTCCCTTTTCCATTCATTTCCCTCAAGTTGTTCCAAACCTGTATGACTTACTTTCTTCAATGAAAACCAAATGCGTTATCTAGAAGAATGTCCAAGCTGTTCTCTTCTATACAATGAAAACAGATGGTAACCAACAAGGCTGTTGGCCATCAACACGACTTCCCACCCAAACAGTTTGTTAGAAGATTCAGTCTCTCTAAATCCCTCCTTTTCCACAAGCATACTCTGCTCTGATTGGTCAGATGGCCCAGTCTGTTGTAATTGGTCTACCACGTACAGTGCATGTCGGAAATGAAACGGCCGTTACCATAACTGAATTTCAGCTCTGGAGGCTTCCTCAGTGCTTGTATACACACAGTGATACGAACAGGTATGATGGCGTTGGTTTTTCAGTATTAATTCTAGCACGAGTCCTGCTCCTTTTGAAGTGCATGTAAAGTGGATTTGCAGAGCTAAAAACATAGTCTTTTTTAAATTCACAAACAGCTATATTTTACACTGCATGATAGAGGCACTTTGAACATGTATATTAAAATGATTACAAAATATTTAATATACAAATTAAACTGGAGTTGATTGAAAGAGTAACTGATTTACATTAGTGTTTTACAAAGTGTGAACTAGGGTTATATATGAAAGAAAGAAAGAAAGAAAGAAAGAAAGAAAGAAAGAAAGAAAGAAAGAAAGAAAGGAAGAAAATCATACTGGTTCGGAACGACGAGTGTTATTAATAACAGGACATTTTTGATTGAACTATCCCTTTAATTTCACACTTAGGTATTTTAATTTGTATAATTAGGAAATGAACAAATGATAGCTGGCAGGCAGATTATTTATGCATTATGATACTCATTCAGGCATCAGACATGGACAACTCAAACGAAATCTGATTAAATGTTTCCCACAGAATTGTGTCCCTCATGTAGAGGCACATACACTCTCTATCTCTTTCTTGTAGCATTTTCCTTTCTCTTGACACTTTGAGGTGCTGGGAGAGGGAGTTTGAGGACAGGCAATTATTTTGGGCTCCGCTAAAGCCCTAACAGGGAAGAGGCAGTGTAGCATGGCCCTCCCACGCAGGAACAACAGGAGAAGAAAAGAAGTAGAAACACCTACCTTGCATCAAAATAGAACAGGACAAGACAAGCATTACGAGCTGATGTGACATTGCACTGTCCGATTCTCTCTCTCTCTCTCTGACTAACAGAGCAGAGGGATGTCTGGAGTGATGTCTGATGGTCTAATGCCAACTTGTCTGTTGTATTAGTTCTGGATGTGTGGAAAGGGGCAGAAGCCATGCCGTGCTGGACCGCACTACTTCCCACTGGGCACACAACACTTAAATCCTCAAACAGCTTGATATATTTTCTAGTGCAGAGATTTAGGAAACTGTCTGTCAAATACAGTATTGGAGCTTTCATTTCCTTCTAATAAATGTTGTCTGCTCAAAAGCTTTCAGCATGTCTGAACAGCCATTACATGGCTGGAGAATCAGTGGCAGAAAACAAGCCTTGGGATGCTTCTAAACAGCTCTAATTCAGAGCAATGAATGAGGTTTTCTTGGAGGTCAGTAACTTTCAGGGGTTGTGCAAAGAGCATGTGGGTTAATTTCGGGTCAGATGTTCTTCTGCTGTCAAGAGTCTGGGAGTAAATGTGTGACAGTGGTTGCAAACACACTGCATCCTTAAGCCTCCCTCTGGGGCCAATTTAAAGCTTATAATAGACTTCAGCAGACCACATTATTCAGCCTATTTCTCCTGTCTGTCAGGCAACCCTTGCCTTCAAGCTCCTCGTCCAATTGTTGCTATAAAGCTGTCTGTTTTCTGAAGAACATGAAGTACTGTGATTATCCCACCTACACTTTTGCATGCAGACCTGACATTAGCAGTGCATGATTTTAGATTATATAACTACAGGGACAGCAATGCAACTGACCACAATAAAAACAGAATTTAAACAATGATCTCTTTGTACAGGCAAAATTATCCATTTAAATATAATGTGTGTCCCCATGTGCTTCTTAATGTGTGTCTCTATTGTATGCTGTCATGGAATAAAACATGAATACAGATGTGTCACGTTTGTATTTCAGAATCAAAAATATAGTAAATAAAACAAATAATAATTAATTAATTAACATAATATTATATTTACAACAAATGATTATAATTCATATATTTAATTGTATATTAATGTTAAAATATTTACACTACTCTTCAAAAGTTCTAGGTCAGTAAGATGTTTTAATGTATCTTATGTTCACCAAGACTGCATTTATTTGATTTAAAAAAAAAAACAGTAAAAAGAATTATTACAATTTTAAATAACTGTTTTCTGTTTGAATATATTTTAAAATGTATTTTATTTCTAAGATGGCAAAAAAGAATTTTCAGCATCATTACTCCTTCAATCTTCAGTTTCACATGATCCTTCAGAAATCATTTTAATATTCTGATTTGGTGCTCAATAATCATTTCTTAACATTATTAAAGTTGAAAACGGTTGTGCTGCCTAATATTTTTTGTGGAAACTCTAATGCTGGATTCTTTTATGAACAGAAAGTTCAAAAGAACAGCATTTATTTGAAATAGTCAGATTATACTTTGACTTTTGTCACATAGACGTGCTGAATATATATATTAACTTTTGAAAAGTATTATAAGAAATATATAATTACATATTACCATGCTATAAATTCAAAAGAAGGTAACACCTAATACTGCGAGACCACCAGGATACGGTATTATGGTATTAGATGGTAAAACAATGGTACTTTAAGATTATGGTCGATGTTCAAAGAAGTGATATTGCCGTGTCCAAAAACTATAGTTATCGTCATAGTATTTTCACTACCAGTGGTGCTTTTCATGATCATTCTGGTTAAATAGAGTCAGCAGGTTGTTTCTGACCTGTAGCGTACTGACGTGTAAAGGGGTGCTTCCCATGCCATTGATGGTGTTCTTGGCAGGGGTCTTTCCCTCTGCTTTCTCTTTGCTGGCAATCTTTGCTCTCTCCGCCTCCAGCCGTTTAGGGCTGTTAAGCATCACCTGAACCACAGCATATTCGACCAGAGAGGCAAAGCCAAAGAGCAGGCAGGCAATCAGCCATATGTCAATCGCTTTTACATAGGAGACTTTGGGCAGTTCAGAGGCCAGAGACGTGCACTCAGAAGAGAGCGAGAGCACTGACAGTATCCCTGCAGACAAAGAGAGGGGTCATTAGATCAAATGAGCTGAGAAGAGATGAGCTTACACATTGATCTGAAGTTGTTCACACTAGAGCAGGCTGTACAACATACGAATGCATCTGTGTGGGCAATGAAAATGCCATCCATGTATTCTAAGTTCTTTGCAACTGATGATCATCTCCTTCTCTGTTTATACATTACAGTTTAAAATCTGGTGTCGGATGCTTTAATGTTTTTGAAATAAGTCTCTTAAGCTCACCAAGGCTGCATTATTTGATCAAAAATACAGTAAAAACAGTTATGTTGTGAAAACTTCTGAGTTGCTTAATATTTTTTGAGGAAACCATAATGCATTTTGGAAACCATGGTGCATTTTCTTTAACGAATAGATATTTAAACATTTATTTGAAACATTAAACGTCTTTAGTGTCCCTTTTGATCAACTTAATGCATCTTTGCCGGAAATAGGATATATTACTGACCCCAAAATTGTGAATGGTATACCTATACCAATACAATGCTGTTTAGAGAATGTCATCTATTTTATTAAAGATGCATATATTTATTTTCAAAATATTTAATTTTATGAGCAGGCTCACATGGAATCACACAGAAGCACATCCCTGCCCCTTATGTGTTTGTTTACTACACATTTGAATTTTATTTAATAATAATTTATAAATATTTCAATATTACAGCTTATTCTCATATTTTATTAAAATTTAAATATTAACTCTTTCCCTGGCTTTTTTTTCTCACAAAAATGTAGCCCACAGAATATTTTGTTGTAATAAAATTATCAAAAGAAATAACAGATTAACTTTTGCTTTTAAACAAAACAAAACAGATATTATAGCTTCATGCATTCTTTTATAATCAACACTTGAATGTTGATAAGTTTCATAAAAAAAAGCAATGTTTTAAACACAAAAAATCTATTTTTTGTTAAAGGCTTTGTCCAGATCGGATTCAGAACGATGATCAAAACAGACGGATCAGATCAAGTCGATCAACACCCCCAAAGCTTCACAGTCATTACCTCTTCCTGGGTTGACATTTCATTCAACGTTAGGCAGTTTTGATTTATATGCTATTGAATGTTTGATGTTTTCTTCTATCGCTGGTTCTGCTTTTTCTTCGCTTGTTTATGGATCTGGAGATTATGTTCTCTTTTAGAAGATACATGATACCGCCTCCTAACGTATAACAGTGAAAACATAGATTGCTGGAAAATTCTGTCAATGGCGGGGAAAGAGTTAAATATTTAAATTCATTCAGCAGGTTTCCCCACAAAATCTGCAAAAAAAAAATATCTGTAGAATCCATCCAGGTCTGTGTATTATCAAAATGACACACATACAAACCAAACACTCACAAACACCATTAAATGACTGACCTGAAATAGTATGGGTATGAGACCATGGACAGTGGTTTTTTGAGATGACACACTTGATGTAATCACGTTATACTGTGACAAGGACAACAATGTGGACAGAATGGTGTTACTGGCATCACCAATGGAATCGCATAAAAATCCAATTGTAACCAAATCACGGCAGAGGATTTGCAGACATTTAGTAATGTCGAACCATGAAACAGAACTAGCACAAGGAATAAGTATGTTCCAGGAAAACAATACATGCATTTATCAGCAATATCAGGCTCTAATTGGAAAACACAAGAAATTGTCACATTTCACGGCATCTCGCGTAATCTTCATTGCATCTTGGATAATCGTCTCTCACTGATGCGGTTCCAATAGCGAAATAACGCCTGGGGGCTGCAGCTGAGGCGGATGGAAATATCCTGGACATGCATTACATTTCCTTGGAGATGCCTTTAGGTAAGCAATTGATGAAAAGAAGCTATAGTGCTGCAGGGGATAAAAAAAACTATCACCCTAAACCTCCTGATGCGAAATCAGAGGCATTGAAAAGATTCATTGGTGGATGTTATATTGGTGAAACCGTGAAATGAAAAATGTAAAGGATGGGGGTACAGGACTCCACAGAGACATGAGATGAGGTGCTGATGCTTGTGGCAGGACTGATGATTGGAAAAAGTACCCAGAGGCACACGGGCAGCACTGGCGTCAGGGTTGATCCAAAAGGAGAGCCAGGAGAGGACGACGATGAGCAGGGTGGGAGCGTACACACCCATCATGTAGAAGCCCACCTGCCTCCTCAGAGTAAAAATCACCTCCACACACGTGTAGTAGCCTATCATTCAACGGTTCAAAAGGTTACTTTAAATGGACAAATGGGTACATTTATCGTGGAATCACATCTAATGGCTACCTCTTCAACTTGTGCACACATTTAGTGCCATTCATAAAAAGTGAAAACTTTTACCTGTCCCTGCGTAGAACTTGGTGCAGTTGCCATATTCAATGTCCTCTTGTTTAATATCGAACTGAGGCAGAGCAATCTCTTCCATCTGTACGGGGTCACCAGACTGCCACATGAACTGCAGGTCATCTGTGGTGTAGCCGACTGCGCACACGCACACACACACACATTAAAATAACAAATAACAATAATACCTGTTATTCTAGCTTTATACGTCAGAGATTTAAATGTATGTTCTATGACTTTTGAGTCCATGAGATTACTAGATAAGGATTTTTTTTAACAATATTTAAACACACTTTCACACTTTAAAAATATGAAATATTATTAATTAAATATATAATTAAATGTTTAAAGAAATATAAGCTAGTCAGTTGTTCCTTGTACTGTTTAACAACACCTAAATAAAATATTTTCATGTTTTTTTTGTACGAAATAAAATCCAATATACACTATGGATACTTTACATTTTCCATGTCGTCTTAAGATATTACTAATTTTCTTGACCTTTTTAGGTCTTCTAAAAACTTCTATTGCTTCATATTTCCAAGTTTTTCATGACTGTAGGAACTAGGATATATATATATATATATATATATATATTTTTTTTTTTTTTTTTTTTTTATATATACTACTAAATGATATTATTCATATTCACATACAGCTCTCAAGCTGCATTTTGCATCGCTGGGTGTCCATGGGGAAGAGGGTCAAGTCCAGCGGACAAGAGAGGGTAACAGACAACCTAAAAAAGAGAGACAATAATTTTTTAAAAATGAATCATACAGCAGCTTGGTCAGTTTGAATCAGGGTAGTAATTTGGAATGAGGCATTTTCTTTTTTGACCAACTGTATATGGACACCTAAACATCATACACATTTGAGCTTGTTAAACGTTTGATTGCAAAACCATAATGAGAAGTAATGTAAAATAATAATGAATGAAATAGAAAATAACAGATTCCACTAACTGCATTTAAAGTTTCATGCTGAAACGTTCACTTATGAATATATTCAGCAACCTTGCAAAGACTATTTTAGACTATTATCACCAGATTGCATTACTTGAAAGTCAATCAAAATGTAACCGATTACATAGATGCCACAGACATAAAATGTCTTTCCCAACAGTAGAATAAATTCTTCATGCAGTTCCCTTTTTTGTGCACAGCATGCACACCAAGGCATGTTTATTTAAAACACCATTAACACATAAAAGCTTTTTGGTTTTCTCTCATAATCCGACAACCACAGTCTCAGATGCAGCAAAGAGCTACTTTTTACACCAGCAAGGCCACACAGCACTTGAGTGCACAGCAAGCAACTGAAGCACTGTGCCAAGTTATTTTTGTAAAGGCCTGGGAGAGGTTAGAGAGAATCATTGCTTCCCTGTAAGATCTGTTTGTTTAAGATGTATCTTTACGGTGTGTTATACAAATTATCTGAGAGGAAGAGAGATAGAGAGAGGCAAGGGTTAAGATGTAAGATGGGGTCAGATGGGAAAAGACAGGGGGACAAACAAAGATACAAAATAAAGATTCCCCTTGAAAATAAACACAGCATCCATTATATTATCCTGCTCCAAATGATATTTAGTTGCAGGAAAATGAAATGTCTATGTATAAAGTAACAAAAAGCAGTTTCAGGGATGGGGACATATACTGTATCCAATGTCCAATACTGAACAGTCTGACTAAAGCATATAACATATGACAGTATTCTAACATAAAGAAATATATATATATATATATATATATATATATATATATATATATATATATATATATATATATATATATATATATATATATATATATATATAGTTAAGTATATGGCATATAATTAATAATTATTTGATATTTACTTGTTTCATACAATTTGGTGTTTATATATATATAAACACCAAATTGTCTGAAACATATAGTTTTGTTGTTGTTACATGTTTCTTTTTCATATGTATAGTGCTATTCTGACATTGACATTTCTGAAATTATTTTCAAGATGACCTAAAATAAATAAATATTTGCACTAATGACCAGTCAGAATGTTCCAAAATAAAAATATCAAATAATTTTTCTCCAATGTACTGGACGTTTGGAATGGAGAGGTTATGGGATAAAAGTGATAAGGAGGGCTATAAGGTGTTTCAGTTTCATTGAGAAAAACAGATAAGATATGAAGTAAAGTATATGTAGGGAGGAAGTTGAAGGTCGATGGACGAGTAAAGGCAGAATTTGTTTCAGGGAGGTATAATATGAAATAAACAATCTTGTTTCTTTTTGAAAGACTCTCATTAAGACAGTAATCCCTTGCCACACACATACCCAGAGAAAGAGCAAGGCATCCTGGGCCAATGCCAAAAGTGAGAAAGGGCTCACGGAAGACCACCCAGCTCATGATGTGATACGGGTGGCATGCTAAAACACTATGGAAATACATCGCCTCAGACATAATAGAACAAAATGTGATGCTCTTTAAAAAAACTTCCCATCCAGACTTAAATGGATCTCTGCCAGTGTTAAGATTTTATCTTTACCATATCCAATGCACGGCTGGCAAGGTGACCACAGAAACAACTCACATTTCTTTAAAGCATTACAGCCTTGTTTACCTTTATAAATAACTGTTTGTTTCTATCCGTGCTGATAAACCTTACTATGTTTAAAAAATATTATTTCCACAGCACAGGGTTTGTAAAACACAGCACTCTGTGGACAGATCTACAGCAGGTGTAGTCACTGACTGCTACACTGAGAGCTTCATTCACTCAGCAGGACCTGTAGATAAAGCCCTGGACAGATAATGACAAGAGGTGTCCACCACTACTAAAGGACTGAACTTTCACATGGGATCAAATAGCAGGAGCTGTAATTTAGGTGTCAGTGGTGAGGTGAAACTCTAGGGTCAACAGATGTATCGAATCTCCAATTCTAAGATCACTTTAAGTCCCCTGAGCTTTATTTAAAGCATTAAGAAGAGCTCAGAGGAGGGTTCAGTCACTATGTTACCTGTCATTCAAACATGCCCTCGTGAAAAACAAATATACCAAATTGCATTTGAAATACATTATTTTATGCTAAGTGTACTAATTATAAGTATAATATAAATACCCTGCAATTGTACTTTTGGAATACTAAAATTACATATTTAAAAAGTCTGCTAAATTGGAACAACTAATTTTGTACTTAATGTACTTCAGTTATCTGGAAGTAGTGCTGAGGTCCTACTAAAAATATATTTAAAGGGTTAGTTCACCCAAAAATGAAAATTAAGTCATTATTTACTCACCCCCATGCTGTACCAACCCCGTAAGACCTTCGTTCATCTTCGGAACACAAATGAAGATATTTTTGATTAAATCTGAGAGGTGGATCACTGCTACATAGGCTGCCAGAGGGAATGAAACTTGACAGCCCAGAAAGTCATTAAAGAACATGTTTAAATATTCCATGTGCCTACAGTGGCTCAACTATAAGTTTATCAAGCGACGAGAATACTTTTTTCCCGAAAAAAACCCCATAAATAACGACTTTATTCGACTATTCCTTTTCTTCCTTGTGGGCCTGAGACGAGAGTTCAAGAGATTTCCACGACGCATGCGCGAGAACTGAGAAGAGGACGTTCTTCTTCTAATACTTCTTGTTCAGTTCTCGCGCATGCGTCGTGGAAATCTCTTGAACTCTCGTCTCAGGCCCACAAGGAAGAAAAGGAGGAATCATAGGAATAAATTACAAAATGTATTAAAATATATTCAAATAGAAAGTGTAAAAATATTTCACGAAAATTTCTATTTTTACTGTATTTTTTTTTTTTTACCAAATAAAGCCTTGATGAGCATTAGAGACTTCTTTCAAAAAGATCTTACCAACCTCACATTTTTGCAACATCATTTCTCACAGTGTGACATTGTATCTTATTTTAAACTTTATATATATATTATTTCTCAGAAAAAGGCTTCCATTAAGTTATGAACCTGGCTGACGCATTCAGTTTAACACCTTCCGATTAAACTGCATGGTAATTTGTTCCACTTTAAAAGGCCTTGACATCTGAAAAAATCTTGTTTGCTTTGTTTAGATAGCTATGGTAAATAATGTGAGTAGGTGTTACCGGCATTTAGACCTCATTTGTCACCATCCACAAAGACAGAGGTTGGGTGCTTAGCAGGAAGAGAGCATTAAACTTCACCTCATGCTGATGAGTACGTCTCCGTTTCTGAAGATAAAGAGCAGGATGTTCTCCTGAGTAACGTCATGAAAGTTAGCACTCTTTTCGTTGGCAAAGAAAAGATCGGGTTTCCAAAGGCATTTGAACATCGTCGGGTCAACGGTGAGCGAGTCCGACTTGTAGTCCTGAGGAAGCCGGAGTCTGGGGTCATTCCAGCGCTGTCTCAAGAAGATGTTGACACGATAGTCCTATAAAAAATACAGGCCGAAGGTTTTCATAAATCTTTTGAACTGAATTAAACCTGAAAAATCAACTATGTTGTTTCACCGAAAACTTCTGGGTGGGTGGGTTGTTGCGAGCTAGTTAGTAGGGCTGACACCTGTCTTTGTGTTACGTGACAGGAACTGTGAGAAGCCTTGACTTGGACACAAAAACAGCACATTAGTTCTTAGAGTGACAGAGAAGCCCAGGTGTCTTAGGAAACGCCATGGCAACCAGCATTTCTCACGACCTCTGAGTGATGTTTTAAAAAACGCTTGTCTCTGAAGTATCTAGGCTCCAATAATGGCTGGTATTGAAGTCGCGCAGCTGCGCCGCTCAGAGCTGCTCCTATTTACATTTCCAACTATCGCAAACATCAGAGGCATGCAACGGGTGCTTCAATAAGGGCTCGCGCTGTATGTGAGCACCTACACTGGGGAAAACACTGGGTTCGTTAAGTCAGATTGGTCCCAGCTTCCCTGCCGGCTTGCGTGAGCAAAAAGCTTTGAAGTGGCATTTTTTAGTGGAGCTTGTTTTGCTAGCGCTGATACTGTGAAGACAGATGACATGCCAAATAAAATGGCCACAATCCAGCTGCACTACTGAGTCAAGTGAATTTGGTCCCTAAGTGATTTTGCGTGTATGATTCACATCTTGGTATGTCCTGTTTTTCGTTCCGTGCTCTGACCAGGAACCTCCAGGATGTATTACACACACCATGGATGGCATTGTGTCATATTTACAAGTGTTGTTTTGTTGGACTTGTCCAAATATTAATAAAGTGCTATAGTACATAAGCTGTGGTAGGCAAAGTGGCCTGCTTCTTACTAGTCGGGTCTCTGGAGAGGTTATGAATAGCCTTTTTGTATTTATGTCTTATGCCACCTGTGCATATTAAGGTTAACCACAGTAAAATGATGCAACAACAAAGTGGGACTTACTTTTCAATGCCTGGTGTCACGCAGCGCTCCTGTAGAACTGACTGCAAACTATATTCAACCTATGACACCATGCAGTGCTGGGCAGAAAACACAGCCCTCTGATGTCTTTCCAGGGGAAATATTTTCAGTAGAGGTGATCTGAGACACTGGCATGATGGGTTGTTTATGGGTGTCACTGCTCATAAGGAGCCAGGCGTAAGATTGTGGGGTCTGGAGCTGATTTTTTACTGTGGGAGGAGTGTTAAGTAAACACTGTAAACCCAAAATAAAGCACACAGTCATGGATCCAGTCATCTGTCTTGTAGGAGTTTCCCCTGACAATCTGACATTTTGGAAACTACACTTTTTTAATATATTTCTTTGTTGTACAAAATGTTTGAGACTTATCTGTGTTCTTTTGATCTAATTATTGATTTCAACACCAATGACATTTAAAAAATCAGAAAACGAAAACAGCTCAATATGGACAAAAGTTCTGTTTAGAACACTTCAAAAGGTTGTCTGCATCCGAAATTGCATACTACGTAGTAGGCGAAAAACAGTATCGTAAGAAAAAATGTATGTCTGAATTTACAGTACTCATAAAAGAGCATATGCATAACGTATGACCTACTATTTCCGGCGAGATTCTGAAGTGTGCATCCGATGGACACTTTACTATGGCATAAGACCCCGGGAGAGCATTTATGAATGGCAGTGAAGTGACCAAGCTCCATTTCAAGGACACAACGCAACTGACACTGGTAGATCATGTAATAAGGCCAACATGGCAAATGTAGTATGTCCAGATTACAGTCATACTATAGAGCATACTTTTTTAGCAGTCGTGAACTAATTTATTTTTCAAAAATAAGTACCTATTCAAGAGGGAATGCGATTTCGGACAAATCCATTTTCTAATCAAAAAATTGAGAATAAGTTTTAAGATAATAAGAAGTTTTTAACTTCTTTTGATGAACATATCAATATTCCAGGCACAATTCTGTTGTAAAGTAACTTTACAAAGAAATTAACTGATAGGAAAGAACTTGCCCTGAGTGACCCTGATTTTGTCATTACATTCCAGTGCAAATATTTCTGTTTTAAAATGGCAACTGTTGAGGAAAATTTGATAATAAATATATACACTATTCAAGATTTTAAAAAGAAAGAAATTAATACCTTTATTTAGCAAGGATAAATTAAATTGATCAAAAGTGATAGTATAGAATTTCATTTCTATTTTAGAAATGCTGTTATTTTGAACTTTCTATTCATCAAAGAATCCTGCTAAATTTTTAAATGTGTCACAGTTAACAAAAATATTAAGCAACATATTAAGCAACATTACTGTTTTCAACATTGATAATAATAATAAATGTTTCTTGAGCAGCAAGCAGCATATTAGACTGATTTCTGAAGGATCATGTGACATATTGAGTTTTGGACGTGTGGATGTGTATGAAACTGATACCATAGTGGTCTCTTGGATGGACCCAAAGCTGTTGATGAAAATGTTCACACGATCCTCAACAGGAATACCTAAAAACAAAACAAAAAAACAAGCAAAGTGGACATCTCAGCACATCAAACACATCTATCAAACAAGACGCCCCAAAAGTCATTCTAACATTTTTAGCAGTGCACTTTCTCACAGACTATTATGGGTAACATTAAGCTTATACCATGAAACATATGTTTGCACTTTATATGTATAAACTAAATGGAAAGCATGGCATTATAGGAAAATGCTCCAACTGCTATTCCTATTCCCAAGATGATTATGTTGACTTTAATGACTGCCAGGAGCTTTCATCTTGCTCCGATATGAAGAGCAGCTGGCTGGCCATAGAGACTAATAACACTGAATCATACAGTGAGCTCTTAACACTCAGACCACATCAAGGCCCACGTTTACATTGAATGCCAGAGAGCAGGAGGCTACAGAGCTTCTCACTCTTTACAACTTGCTTCATTATATCTGGAACGGCTGCCAACAGTAGCATAACCTAGAATTAAGTATCTGCCACAATGTATATACAACAATAAAACATGATTTGTTAATAATTGTACATAAATGTAGGCTATTTATTTACAGAAGAGCATGCAAAAAGTGCAAAACTAACAAGTGAACAAGAAAAGGACAAATAAAAGTAAACAGTGCCAACAGAAGAACATATTTACAGAAGCAAATAAAAAACATTTTAATGTTGTCTTGACAAAGCCTTATATATGAGACAGTATATTGTTAAAGAGTCATGAAACCCTAAAACACATTTTTGAGATGTTAAGAGATATGTACAGGTTGCACATCAATGAAAACAACAATAGCACTCATTGGGCCCTATTTTAACGATCTGAAACGCAAGTGTCAAAGCGCAAAGCGCAAGTAACTTTGTGGGCGGGTCCCGGTGCTGTTGCTATTTTCCCGGCGGGATAAATACCTCTTGAGCCTGGCGCAAATCTAAAAGGGGTTGGTCTGAAGTAGCTTCATTATTCATAGGTGTGGTTTGGGCGTTGGGGAAATAAACCAATAAGAGCTTTATATCACATTCCCTTTAAGAGCATGATGAACGAGGTGCGCTTGTTCCATGGCGCAATACTATTATAACGGCGCATTTACCAGGCGCGCTTCAGAATCGGTTCACAGCCGAGGAGATCGATATTCTTGTCAGGGCCGTAAAAGAAAGAGAAGTGACATTGGGGAATGGACAAACCCACCCAAATTAGCTTCGGTTAAACATGCATATAATAATTTGGGTAAATGTGTAAGCTTTATGCCCATTTTCCCCATCGTCATGGACACAACAATAATGATTTCACTCGTGTTTTAATATTTTTCCTTATAATAATGTATCATTTGCAAAAAGTTAAATGCATCTGTGTAGATGAGAGAATCATCTAGAGTGTATGCGCGTTGCTCACACTCTGTATTATGGCCAAGCATGCGCGCTTAAAATAGCATTTGAATCTACGCGCAACGCGCCATTGACTTTAGACTAGGTTTTTTCTGGTCAGTGGCGCAATTGTTTTATAGAACAGCAAAATAGCATGAGAGAAAGTTTGCGCCGGAACACGCCAACGCTTTGCGCTGAACCGCCCCGGGGAGCGCAAGTGTATTTCTTAGTTAAACGACGTGTGTCTGTGGAGGGAAAAGTCCGCTTTGCGCGGGTGCAAAATAGGAATGATACATGCGTCAGTGTACTAAGTCATTTGCGCCGGGTGCAAGATAGGGCCCATTATGTTTATTATTAAGGAAAAGGGTGTTGTTGTTTTTTTAATTTTCTGAGCTATTTGATTCTTCCGATTTAAAAAGCAAAGTTGAACTATAATGCCACAAAAAGTGAGGTATTTGCATTAATTGAAAATGGTGATTAGCTGCCATGGCTACAGAGTACATTTTTACGTCATCAGTTTATCTGTACTATTCAGAAGAATAGATTCACTGCGCTGTATTACGCATGAGATCACATTACATCCCAAGGGTACACTATAGGATTGAGATATGGTGAGTGTGGTGGCCATTTGAGAATAGTGAACTCATTGTCATGTTCAAGGAACCATTTTGAAATTATTTGAGATTTGTGACATGGTATGTTGTCCTGTTGGAAGTAGCCATCAGATGAGGCATACCCTGTGGTCATAAAGGGATGGACATGGTCAGCAACAATACTCAGCTGTGGTGTTTAAACTAAGGGGCCGAAAGTGTGCCAGGACAATATCGCACACACCATTACACCACCAGCAGCAGCCTGAACCATTGATGCAAGGCAGGATGGATCCACGCTTTCATGTTGTTTATGCCATTCTGACCCTACTATCTGAATGGCGCAGCAGAAATCGAGACTCATCAGACCAGGCAACATTGTTACAATCTTCTATTGAGCAATATTGGTGAGCCTGCAGGGTTGTATTGTGTGAATTGTATTCTCAGTTTCCTGTTCTTAGCTGACAGGAGTGGCACCGGTGTGTCTTCTGCTGCTGTAGCACATCTGCTTCAAGTTCAACATGTTGTGTGTTCAGAAATGCTCTTCTCCAAATCTTGGTTGTAACGAGTGGCTATTTGAGTTATTGTTGCCTTTCTATCCGATCGAACCAGTCTGCCCATTCTTCTCTGACCTCTGGCATCAGCAAGGCATGTCTGTCTGGCCTGTCTGGCACTAACAGCCATGCCACATTCAAAGTCACTTTCTTCCCAATTCAGATGCCTCAATTTGAACTTCAGCAGATCGTCTTTACCATGTCTACATGCCTAAATGCATTGAGTTGCTGCCATGTGATTGACTGATTAGATATTTGTGTTAACAAGCAGTTGAACAGGAGTACCTAAAGTGGCAAGTGAGTGTATATGTAAGGAATAATATACATCCAGCCGGTTGTTATCGCAGAATAAACAATGACAGAGGGATCAAAACTTTTACAAAGAAAAAAAGTTCCTAGCAAGCACTGACCTCAGTTGCTATATATATATCATGGCACTCTAAGTGTAGCCTACTGACCTTTGAAGTTGGGTCGTATTCTTGGGTCATAGGTGACCAGAAGTCTATTAAGGATGTTGCTGGTGGAGTTAGCTGGAACCCGTGCCAGATCCTCTGATGACAGCTGCCTGAAGGGACCAGAAACAAGGAGTGTTAGGGTGCAATCTTTAACAACAAAACCATATCAAATCATGCTCATGTTTAAAAATGCAGTCATCTGTTTATTAAAAAAGTCGTTTCATTTTTGTGAAGGACGGCATAATAAAAGTCACTATGCATAGTTACATAAAACCATTGTGACTCAGATGACTTGAGAGTAGTGAATTACTTTATTTGCCAGAGTGTGAAGTATACACACAACATTAGAGCAAATTAACTGTTTCTATTGTTCCCTGTTGAATAGTCATAAAGTCAACATAATATATTGCACCATGTTGCCACAAAATGTTGAATGAAAATACACTTACGAAGGACAGTAAACCTGTTTTCCTTTCTTCTTTCCCTTCTTAGCAGATTTTTCTTTAGTGAATCCTCCTTCCATCCAGACACAGATGATAAGCAACAAGAAAATCACCTTTAGAGCCTTCATGTTACACCAACTCAACTTAGCCTGGAAGAGAAACGTACATTAAGAGCAAATAATGCAGTAGCTAAATCACAAGTACATCCGGTATATTACATACATTATACTGATATTTTTTTAAACTGCATATCATTGTCAGTAGGCATTGTCAAGAACAACGCATTTGCATATTATGTCACTATTTTACAGTTAGAAAAAATATTGTGATATTATTGTCTTTGTTCAAAGACATTTTAAAAGCAGAGCACTATTATCCCCAGGCTTTCAATGGATAACAACGTCCTCTCTCTGAGGACACACAGGCTGTCTTAGAGACTGATGGCCTGTTGGCTCAGGAAATGTGGTTCTGTTGCATCCGTGACCGCTTTAAAAATGGTTATGTGACATGGACAGTGGGTGGTCTGACAATGTGTTTCTACAGTAAAGCACATTGTTTCCACAAATTATATAGGACAATTAATTTATTTATTATCAAAACTAATAATTTTGCCCCATGTAAACAGTGCTTAACATACTTGGTATCTTTGCATGTATATCAAAAGAAAATGACCAAGATTGCTGAATTTAAGTTGTATTTAAAATAACCGAATTTAAAATGCGAAGACACATGCATGCCTATTGCCTAGTAGTTTGAAATATGCCAAACACTGATCTATTCGACAATGTACACATGTTCAGTCCTCCTGTAAAACACAGCCATCGATGAGTGTCCAAAATGTAGAGGAGAGGAAGCAACTGGAAAAATCAGCATGAGGAATTCCCCTCTGAGGAACACTGCCAGAAAACTCCCCTGTCTAGACTCTTCCACCCTCCACCTCTGGAGGCCTGATTCTACGCCAGTGCATTGATCATCCTCTTAAATGAAACAGGCCAGTGTTCACGCACACTCCTCCAATCTCTCACTCATTCCATCACTATTATTATCACCAGATGCTTGTGTTTCTCTTTCACATCTCTCCAGATCTCTCAATCTCTTTCTCGCTCCCATTCCCTTTCTTTTCACTGATTCAGCGGTCATGGCAATTTGAGCTTAATGTTCCTTCTTGGAAAAACATAGACAAACACTGCAGGTTTACATATGAAGAATAGAAATTCAAGTAGTGGATTATAATGTTTAACTATGGAAGATAACTTAAGGGAAGGAGAGACATGGTTTTGCTTTATTTCCACAATAGACTAAATCTAAGTAAACTTGACCCTTCATTTGAAACGCCCCTATTTTGGCTGTGTGCCCTTAGTAAGTCTGAATGCTTCATTCACAGCTTAAAGGGGTCTTATTATGCCCTTTTACGGTGTCTTGATTTTGTTTTTGGGGTGTACTACAATAAGTTTTCATGCTAGATTGTTAAAAAACGCATTATTTTTCACATATTTTGCATTATTACAGCTCCTCTATATCTTCAGTCTGGTTGAACGCATTGTTTTCGATGAAGCCCCTCCTTCTAAAATACGAAATCTGCTGTGATTGTTTAGCTGGCCCAGTGTGTTGTGAATGGCAACGCTTAGCGCGTGATTGGGAAATTTGCTGAACGGATTTTAAGCACAGATTTGCAAGCACGGATTTCAAAGGACATTTCAGAGTGGAATTTTTTTGCTATTTTTCTTATAGATATAATATTATCCACCTATGGTATATGCAAATATGAAAACTATGGTAATACAAACAGTAATCGATCACAAAATCATGGATCATTTTCCTAAGGGCCGGTGAACAGTCTTACAAAAGCTACAGTAAACACTACATCAATACTGTAATGTTAGTTAGCAGACGAGTGGAGGCAAAGCTTTGCCCTTCGTTTACATCATAGCTTAGCAACTACATAGAACTTATAATTGGAACTGTTAATAGAAAACACCGTCGGAAAGGAACTGTCGGGAAAACACCTGACAAAATGGGAACAGCTACGTCTTTCAGGAGAAGTTTTTATGCATATAGCCTGCATTGTACTCTCTGGAAGCTGTTCTCCGCAAAATGTGCCGCGCACAGACAAACAATGAGGTAATAATATTCAAGAACAGTGTTAAAAATAGTCACCCTTAAATAATTGCCAGTCTTAGGACAAACTTTTTTCCGAAGTGGTAAAAACAGCAACAACACTCCACATCTTCTCTAGCACATCTCAACCAGGCCTCGCCAACTTTTCTGTATATTCCAATTATTTAAATGAGGAACATTGTGACTTCATAAGATCCGGAAAAAGTGTGTTGTAGTCCAAAACGAGCTGTTCGTTGTAGTTCTTGAAGAGAGGATTCTGTTAAATGAAATATCTCCCTTTGGAGTGGACTTTGAGGTTTGTAACTTTGTAACCTCTTGTTTATGCTCAAAGTGCAACATTGCACACAATCTAAAGTTAAAAAAACAACTCACTCTCTTCCACTTGTTCACATGTGAAGCTCATTTTTTATTTCATGATCTCTGACAAATAACAAAGATCTTATAAAGGTCTATAAATTATGTATCAGAGGTAGCTGAGGTGGAAAATGCATTCAATTATGTTCAGTATATTCATTTAGGCCTGCTGTACTTATATGCAACAACAAAAAATCAGAACAAGTATAAACTGCTAATCATATTTTTGAAGGTTCCATATAGTACAAAGATAAATATTTATAAAAATACAAATGTGTTTGTGGTACGGTCAATTTATTAATGAAACCGAATAAAATATAAATATAAATGTATTTTTTAACAATATTTATAATATAATAGTAAATACAAATTGAATATATTAGTAAAAAAATAAAAACAAAAATAATACCACAATTATGTGGCTATTAAATAAATACAATTACAAATATATATAAATTGTCCACTTAAAAAAACCACACAAATTCATTATACGTTACGGTTATCATTTTTCAGTATTACAATAAAATTAGAATTGGGCCCATATTACATAATTTTAGCCAGACAGATGATACCTATATTGGAAATCTCACCACAATTCTCACATTGTGCTTATATTTTATGTTCATGCAAATGCGTAAAGGTACATCAACGACCTGTGGATGCTTTGAGCAGTTGAATAAGTTGCATTCAGGCGTGATAGAAAATAAAGCAGGTTACGAGCGGCATATGGGGAAGAGGGAAAACATAGCAACAGCATCCTCCATGACGACGAGGGGGTTGGGATGATGATGATGATGATGATGATGATGATGATGGGGGAAATAGTACAACACAGAATGACAGCAAATACGCGCGTCGCACCTCCTCCCCATTCATAATACACATTGAAAACGCCCGATCGCGCTTTCTTTAAAATACTACGTCTGGTTTCACTCACCATTTCAAAATAATAACGGTTGTTGTTCCACAGATTCGATTCGGTAGAGCTGACAGTGCAATCGATCAAAGAGCCTTCAAAACAAGTCGCCGTCTAAATCGCATCCTGATAGCCGTTCCCTTAATCAGCACGAATCTTCGTTCATTACGACGGCGTTTCACGTCTGTTTTTTCTTATCTTGTTTAAGTTTAATAACCTGAGCAGAATATATATTCCCGCTGTCCTAATGCATTGGTAAAGGGTTGCCAAGATGGAGACTTGTGTGTGCACATGTCATGCAACATGCGCAGTAGCACGCCGTGCAAGGACAGAATTAATCACACAGCATCACTGGAATGCAAGGCCATCACACTTGCTCTGCCATTTCAGCACAAGTAGCCCATATAACCCCGAAAATGATTATCACATGCAGTATTCTTTATTGGGTCTTTAGAGTACTTGAAATGGTACCTCTGTAATGGGGAAAAAAAGAGAAAAGAACAGAATGCATGCAAAAATGAATTGAACACAAGGATGTTTGTAAAAAGGAATAAATGTAAAATGCAAAAAAGAAAAATGCAAAGATGAATGCAAGGCCAAATGCAATAAAGGCCTTGCAAGAAAAAAACAATGCAACAAATAAAGGAAAAAAGAAAAATAAGAACTTTTGTGTATATGTAAATAATTTAAAGATTAATGTAAGCTATACATGTTCCTAGATGAACGAATGATGCCCTTTAATAATAATAATAATAATACATTTTATTTATAACGCACTTTACATCAATTCAATGACCTCAAAGTGCTACAAATACAAAATAGAATAAAAACAGAAACATTTTTAGGCTTAAACCAGAGTACTAAAGTAACAAGCAAAGTGTGCCAGCCAACAGTGTGGATGTCTGTATTTTTAAGCTCATCGAGACATACAGAGGTTGAATACCCTGGGTGGAATACCATCAGGTACAGTTCCAAACTGAGGCCAAATACACTCTCATTCTCTCGAAGTCAAACACTTTTACTTCCTCGAAAAGACAACACAAACATTAAGATGTGAACCATGCAGATACTCTCCAAGGGTCTTGGGTGAAGGGTGTTTGGATTAAATGAATATGAAAACATAGACATTCACAAATTTCCACAGGGCACTCTGCCGTTTAGCAGAGGTCCAAAGACCTCAGGCATTGTTCATGTGAATTATACGCAATACGATACCTCCTTCATCAGCTTTGTCAGGACAATGGACTCCTTAATCTATGTTGTTTTTTTGTAGTGGAGTAGAACGTATTCATAATGCGTGCACAAAAACTAAATTACTGATTAATACCGGTTGAATTAAAACCCCAATAATAAATGACCAAGAACAAAGGGAGGCTTGTTTTCAGAAAACGTTCAATGCTTGGCCAAGAGCCACCTAGCTGATGGACAATGCTGCACTGGTCCAAAAATATGTCAGTACATTCTAGCAAATCGAATGTGGTATTATATCTGGCATGCAGACTCCACTTCACTATCAGTCTCCACAGAGCCCTGTGCTGACACATTCCATGTTTAAAATGAAAATAAAAGCAGTCATAAGGTGAAGGTACCACTTGGATTTCTCAAAGACTTCTTTTTGCCATATGATGTTGTGTTGATGTTGTGACAAGCATTCCAGGGGTCTGAAGGAATATCAGGAAGACCCGAATGGAGAATAACTGGGACTCTGGATTAGTCATCACATATAGTCACTAGACAGAGTGAGAAATTACATCGGAAAGGGACTGTCATGTTTCCAGGCAGACAGGAATTCGTATGGTAAAATACGTGTATGCTTCCTAATGCTTCACCTATTGAAATGTGACTTTAGAAAGAAATAGTGTTGAAAGACAATTGACAGAAATGACAGGAAGTTTATTAATAAATCTGTATATCACAGATCTGTCTCACTTTCCCCTGACAACGTCTATTTCAAGGATTTACACTGTTTCTCTTGCCAAAAAAGCTGTGCTAGCAGCATGACTCATCCTATAGACTCCCGTCTCACTCGTTCACTTTACAACATTTTTATCTGATAAAATCTATCAAGTTTATCTGTCTAGTGAAGTATGGAGTGTGATAATTCCTGAGGTCATAATTGCAGCTTAACAAGAGATTGTTTTAACTACTTTCTCTTTTTATGTCTCTTGGAACAGACCCAAATGAATCAAAGTGAGCAGGCCATTACCCTTTTTCTCACATTGGAACAGAACCAAATCACAGACTAGAAGCAATTTACAAGGAGAGAATTTACTCACCTGACAAATTGCATGGAACTTTAACAGCTACAAATGTTCAGTGCAGTGCAAATAGATCAGATGTTACATACAACAGGATTTAAAAAAAGAAAAAAAATTCTTTATGGTTTTACAATGACGACCATGTCTGCAAGCCAAAATACCTTAAACGTGACAAATAGCCTAGTGATTTTAAATCTTTAATTTAAATAAAACTTAAACGAAAATTAGAAATGTTGACTTAGCAACTAACTGAAATAAAAAGTGCTAAAATTACTACAACTAAAATTTAAATAAAAAAAAAATTATAGCTAAATAGAAATAGTTTTATAATGAAAATGACAAAAAATATTATAATATTTATAAAAATGCAAACTAAAATTAAAACCAAAATGAAAAAAAGATAATTCAAAACATTAAAAATACTATAATAGTATTAAATAAATAATACTAAAATAAGTATTGACAGAATTTGATAGAAAATCATCAGACTGTTATTGTCATGACCCTTACTGCATGCATATCCTGTTCTTGGCAATCTGACGTGTCACATCCTGCATTATGGATACTGCACTGGACTGAAGGTGACAAGATTTATTTAGTTTCGTTTCCTCTATGACCTCATTGCAAACAAACAAAGATTATGTTTTTGCTAATGCTACTGCCGGATGCTAACACTGTGTTTGCTGGCAAGACACGTATTGGCCACAGTGACCTCTTCATCCAATACAAAAATATCAGCCTTGTTTATAATTTCACTGTTTATCTATCAATATCAAAGTGACTCACAGGACCACCATGGAAGCATAAAACACTGTAGTGTCTTGAACAAGGCAAAATAGCAATCTACTGAAACCCCTCCCCCATATACAGACCGAGGGAGAGATTCTTTCTGGCAGAGGTGCTGACATCTGCTGTAGGTTTTGGGATGGAATATGATACTCTCTCATAGTCTGCACATGACCTCCAGTCTGGCAGCACCACATACTGCACCTTTCCATTTTCTGTTGCTGAGGGATCCATAAGCAATATTTCCTGAATATCTAGAGGTAAATACTTCTAAAAAAAAATAAAAAAAAGATTGTTATACTGTACCATTTTACTGTACCTGTACCTGTGCTGTGTATATACCGCAGAAACACACACCACTCACACTCTCACACACTCTAACACACTCTCTCTCACACACACTCTCACACACACTCTCACACACACTCTCACACACACTCTCTCTCACACACATTCTCTCTCACACACATTCTCTCTCACACACACTCTCACACACACTCTCACACACACTCTCACACACACTCTCTCACACACTCTCTCACACACTCTCTCTCACACACTCTCTCTCACACACACACACACACACACACACACACACACACACACACACACACACACACACACACACACACACACACACACACACACACACTTTTCAATTAGTTGTCATTTGTCACATGCTCCTTTGTTCAGTTTCCCACCACTAGTCTCCCTGGTTACCATCATTAGTTCATCTGTATCACCTGTGTCCTATTAATTACCATCATCTGTGTTTGCTATTTAGTTCCTCCTGTTCACACTGTCTTTGGCTGATCTCTGTTATGTATGGTTGTTTATCCTGCCTGTCTACCCACGTGAAAAACTTCTACCCACGTGAATCTAAAATAGATGTATATTGAACTTAATCTGTTTGTCTTCGTCTTCCTATCTAAGCCAATCGTGACAGAAGATCAGACTGCCCAATATGGACGATAGGTCAAGAATGATCGTCCTGGCTCAGGAGAGCCCTAAATTTTTTTTCTATAGTGAAGGACTTTGTGTCTTGCCGCCACCAGCACCCAGGATGACGAGACCCTAAGGACCCTGTTCTGGATCGGGACAACGTTCCACCACCATATCGACCTCCCAGACACAACAGGATTGGATTGGAAAGAGACCGTCATAAGGTGTCTGGAGAGCGTCATGCCCCGATTCAGAACACAACCAGACCCAGAGCCCATTTCACCCTTGACCACAGGGTACACGTGTGTGTGTGTGTCCTGCAAACAGAGAGCTGCCACCTGCCGTGACACATCAGCCAGAGCCCGAGAAGAGGACAGTGACCCTCGCCCTGGAAGTGGAGCCTCATGGCAAGTCTGAGCAGGGGTGTGAGCCAAAGACAACAGTGGACAAGGGAGTCATGAATAAGGAGAATGAGGACTGGCTGATTAACTTCAGTGAAGAATTAACAACTTCCACCCGGTATTTTCTTCATCACGGTTCCTGAGCATAGACTGTACTTGACTCTCCGTCATTCCGTCAAGATCCTCACCACCTCCATCACCCCAGAACTCATTTAGTTCTCCTGCCCAGCCACTGCCGGATGTCAACAGCACTGCGTCGTCTATGTGGAAGGTTCTGTTACCACCAGCAGCATCACTGTGAAAGGATCCTACGTCTCCACCTCCCGCCTTCGACCTCTTCGCTCCATCTCGGCCTGTCGGCTCCGTCTTGGTCAGTCGTCACACCACTTCCGTCACGGACTTGCGGTCTGTCCGCTGCACTGTCCCTCCACCCCTACAACTACAGCGGGTTCCTCCTTCCCCTCGGTGTCACCTCTGTCCTCCATCACACCGGCTCCACCTCAGCCCTCGGGTACTCTGGCTTCGCCTTCGACAGGCGTCGGTGCGACATCGCCAAGATCTCCAGAGCCAGTGAAACCGTTAGAGTCCATCGGCTCTCCGTCTGCACCTGGGGATCCGTCGACCATGCCTCGGTCGTAATGACGTCGGTCCTTCCCCAACTGTCGCCACCCTCAACACCACCTGGACTCCTGCCTCCCTCATCTCTGCCATAGGCTGTCGGCAATGGGGAGCTCTGGGTCTGTGAAATCGGCCAAGCACCATCGTTACCGCCAGGGGATCGTCGGCCCATCATCACCATCCCTGTGTCTTAACATCCGGTATTCACACCTGTATCCAGTCGTGCTGTCATCACCATCCCTTCGCCTCATCCTGAGGATCGAGTAATTGCATTCAACGGCTCAGTGCAGTTTACCCCAGCGGAAAATATGTATTTACACAATAGTAAGAGCTGAACTGTTGCTTTTATCCAATTTCCACCATCATGGAAAAAGTGCGCCGGTCTTGGGCCTGAAACCCCCGGGCTGAAAAATTGCCCCACTCCGGCCCTGGCCGAGCCTTGTGGCAGGGGGTGTTCTGTCACCACTGTGTTCATGGACTTTCAAGTTAGTTGTCATTTTGTCACATGTTCCTTTGTACAGTTTCCCGCCACTAGTCTCCCTGGTTACCATCATTAGTTCATCTGTATCACCTGTGTCCTATTAATTACCATAATCTGTGTATGCTATTTAGTTCCTCCTGTTTACTCTGTCTTTGTCCGATCTCCGTTATGTATGGTGGTTTATCCTGCCTGTCTGCCCGCTTTGAGAACTTGCATTTACATAGGTGTATATATTGAGCTTAATCTGTTTGTCTTCATCTCCCTATGTAAGCCAACTGTGACTCATATGTGTATATATCGTTACGTCCAAAGACGTATTGTTTTTTGTATTCCCCGTTTCACTCTTTACCATTAAACGGGAAGTAATGGCTACCACCTGACTCCAATGATTGGTAACCTGATGTGATTGGAGGAGAGGAAGCTGTGGGAATTTAAGCCGCATGATTCCATAGACCTAGGTGTGTGTGGAGGCCGCATCGTGTGGTACCATATCTCAACCCTGAAGTTCTGTTGAATGTTCTTTCTAATTATATTTGGTTGATTCTTTTCAGTGTTATCGTGTTAACTCTTGTCGTAATTGGTGCCTACGACAAGACTTTCTAGTTATGTTGCAAGTTATTTACTAATAGTCATCTGTGTGAAGTATTCTTTATGTTAATTCTTTGGGAAAAGGATTGGTAGAGAGGTGGGTGCTTTTCTTTATTGTATCTTGTTTCCTCCTGTTTAAATTAGTTAGGGAGTTACAGTATTCATTGTTCTTTTCTTGTGTAGCCTAGTTGATTTTCTCTGTAATAGTTAGAGGGTTTGTTATTTTTCCATTACCCCCTTTTGAAGCCTTGAAATCCTCCCACACCCATAAGAATAAAACCTCTTGGTTCCTCTTGAGTTTGTCTTGGGTTATTCTTGTTAAAGTATTGGGAGCTGAACCTCGCTGCCTCCACACATCACACCTTTTTTGTTCCTTTATTTTATTCTGTTACACGTTCCTTCAAACCCTAGACTAAATAGGAATGTAACAATATACACAAACACACAACCACAGAGACATATAGAAATATAATATACACATTTTATATAAATACAAACTTTTATGTTAGATGTGATTAATCGATTTGACAGCAATAATATATACCATATGTATCACCACTATATATGTCACACAATGCAAATATATAACAATAAAATAACAAACTTAGAAATCTGATCATGTTAGCTAGATTGAAATCTTTAGCTTCCACTACTGGTCTCAGATTTCCCCCAGATTTACTGAAAGTGAATTGCTTTGCCATTGCATCATTTGTCTGGGAGAATCATTTCAATGTGTGCCCTTCTGTGATTGTTTAGTCTGCCATAGAAATCTACACCTTAACAGGCATGTAAGGAACACGTTGACAACAGGGAGATGAGATTAACCACATGAAAAGACCTTCATGGGTTGATGCCTTGAGTAGGGAGGAACTTACACAGGAGAAGTGCACTGTCTGCAGCTTTGATTTGACAAATTAAGAGGTATTTAGCGTTTCCCTTAAGATGCTTTAGGCATTGTTCTGACTTCACAATGATGAAATGCCAAACAAAATGATGAAAAGATTTAGACATGAGGACAGACACAGGCCACAACTTGTGATAATAATAGTGTTAGGCCTTGTTCCAAATGGTCACACCCGTTCAGAAAGCCTTTCCATAAACATGTGAAGCAGTCATGAACTAATGATTAATGCACCTTTAAGACCATTTGCAGGGCAACCTTAAATCAGCCAACCGATAGTACAAATGAGTAAAGATTACAAGTCAATTGTAAAAAAACAAATCATGTATTTCTCATGTTTTAGTATCTGCATCCAAATTCCCAATTCCTGTACTTCCAGAGTATGTACTGAATGTGATGACAAACTTACTTCCCATCCCATTGATGGAGTATGTGTAGGCTATGCAGGTGTGTTGTATAAATACACCCATGTTGTCAGTGTCCTTTGACCCCTAGGTTCTTTAACCTATGATGTACTACAACAATTGTGAAAATTATTTACTCCAGTGCTTTTAAACAAGTATAATTTAACCACTATTAAGAACAATTGTTTGTGATCTTTAACACAGATCTCCCCAGTTCAGCATCAACTTTTATTATTTATTTATTTGTTAAATCTGACAGCTCCAGCGGTCTCTCAGGTATTTTCAGAAAATAAACATATTCGTATACATGGGGTCATGTTTTCCACAATATCTGTTATTCAGTAATGCCAACTCAGCTGTGTAACTTATGTCTTTAACACTGTATATTCTGTCTTATCCTAACACGTTTAATTTATGCTCTGATTGCTTTATTTGTAAATCGGTAATCTATGCAAATTTTGTATTTTCTTATGTTCAGTCTATAGATAACACATTTACTTCCTCTGGTGCCATTGTGTTTGCAACATTGTGTTTGGTGTCTACTAATTTAAATATATAAATACATAAAACTGTAAAAAAAAAAAGTTGCTGCCTTAAATTTTTAAGTACAATCAACTTGGAAGTTTAAGTCATTTCAACATTAAAATGACTTGTATAACTTATTTTAATAAGTTAAACTAACTTATTTTGATGAGTTAAAGCAATGTAAAAACACATGTTGTCATAACTTATTGATCATATACTAACTTTTTTCAGTATACTTATACCAATAATTCGTCAAGCCTTCCTTTTATTTATTTATCTTCTGGACAGTTACACCACATATAGCAAATACATAATTTTGATGTACAAAATGTAGGCTATACAAAATAATTTAAATTAAGAAAATATGTTCATCAGAAGTGTTTTTAAATGTATATAATGTATTTTTGAACAGTTAATCGATCAACAGACATCATCGACCCATAAACATATGATCTCTCTCTCTCTCTCTCTCTCTCTCTCTCTCTCTCTCTCTCTCTCACACACACACACACACACACACACATATACTTGTGTGGCGGTGGATATGTGAGAAATATAGTATTTCACTCTAAATCGACTGCAGCAGCAGCAACAGCAGCAGCAGCTTGTGAATGGTCCCCGCCTCTCCGGGGAGTTTCCTCTACGGGGAGCTTTTACTTTATGTGCAGCACCTGTTGTGTCGCCAGTCGGCCGTCTGCGCTCGCCAAACACTCGGAGCCACCTCAAGACATTCATTTCCTTCAGAAAGTTGGACGCGCAACGCTACAAGTGGCGTTTTACCCAGAGTCGGTCGCGTTACTCGAATGGACTGTAGTCTTTGCAAGGCAAGGTCGAACACTTTGCAAACAGGCAAAAGTCTGTTTCGCGTCTAAGCAGATCTTAAATTACAGCCGTGCACGTTTCCAGCTGTCCTCTTGAACGCTCGTGTTTAGGCGAACAGGTGTGCGCTCACTAAGTTAACAGCAATTAATGCTCTTTGCTCAGATGCCTCTCGGGAAACTTTCCACAAGGAAGTTTTCGCGGTAGAAACTCTGCCCGATCAGGATTATGTGGACTTTACTTTACGCGTGCCTCTTACAGATGTGTCCAAAGTTGGATACTCGTCTCACGAACAATATTTCTGCATGGTGATTGAAACAACACATACTAAGTGCCTATAAGCACCGACAGCCACCATTAATCCAAATGATTCCAATGCTTCTCTTGATTCTTATATCGTCTCTTCATCAGCATGAGTCGGTGGCGGAATCGAGTCACATCAGTAAGATTCACCACGCCAGCACTAAAGAGCAAAATGGTAAGTTCAGAAAGTCATCTCATGATCTTTTTCTCTTGTGAGACTTTTGATAATGCTTTACAACTAAACGGATTGAGTTTACCTTTTCAATGAATGGCCATGGCAAGCCTTTTTAACATTTATTCCTTAAAACTAACTAATCCTTTTCGTTTTACTGAAAAAATATAGCTAAGACAAATTTTATTCAGATTAATCATATTAATCACTGAGGTAGTACTTGTTAAAAAAAATCTAGTGACAATTAGAATACATACTAGTGATAATATATTCAACCCACAGAGAAAAATTCATTTGTTAAAAAAATAGAGACTATTAGCAAATTAACAAATGCTGATGTCTGATGAATAATTACTACCAGCCAAGCGACTACTTAAATGAGTACTTGTCACTTATGGAATAAGTAACAGTAGTAGTATCCAATAAATAGTTTGTGATATTAAAAAAATATACTAGTCACTATTCGATTACCTATGTAACAGAATAGTAGCAAAAATGGATTAAAGGTAGTTTAATTGATTACGTTAAAGCAGCTTGCCACGGGATTTCCACAATGTATGGGGTTCACACAGCATTATGCTTAGTAGGAAGTTGAAGATACCTTTGGCTTTCATGTGCATGAAACGCACATCTGTATGTGAGTTTAAGAGGAAAGAAATGTCTGGGTAACTGAGTCCCCAGGGAAGGGTTTTCTCTAATCGCAGAAAGACTCCATTCATGCAGCGTGGGGTGCCCCGGGGCCATGTAATTTGCTTTCCTCTTAATCCCACCAAAACTCACAGGTGAACGAATAAAAATCAGAAATGATAAAAAAATAAAATAAAGCAAAAGTTTCCATTTAACTTTGCTCTGAAACTATGAGCTCAGTGTTGTAAATCAGGCGTTGGTGGGGACAGGCAAACTGTCGCTCATTGCGCTCCATTAACAAAATGTAAACTACTACTTGTGTTGACTTAGGCGAGGGAGCGCCCCTTACTGTGTCAGGGGTGAAGCAGAGTGGAAACATCTTGCAGTCAAACGGCTTCTCTGGGCCCAGTATCAGAGCTTTCATTGTGTTATCATTCTTTTTCTAAACTGTGGAACATGCAGAACATGTCTACTGGGAAGCCATGTTTATAAGGAAAATACACTTCTTTTTTTTTGAAAGTCTATGAAAGTATGAAAACCTTCTCAAAAGACCGTAAAATCATAACATCTTTGTCTATTAAAAAGGAAAGCTTAAATGAATTGGAACCTCTGATGCAGTACGTAATGAATCTAGTCCCCTCAGGTCAGAGTTGTGTGCCAGGGAAGACCCTTGTGATTGCCATTTGATAGGGGTCTTTGGCTGTAACGCCAACTATATTCCCAAGTGACTTAAGAATGGAGGTGAATTGGTAGTGTGCTCTGCCAAGGGTTTCTGAACAGGGAGTCTTGTTCTCTAGCTCTCTTTAATTGTTAAAACAGTAGATGCTCTGTGGCAGCCATTTCTGGTTGGTGTTGATTGAGGCAGTTCTTCACCACTAATCTGAGGCTCGTTTTATTTTGCAGCTGCAGTGTGAGGTTAAGGTCAGGTTAAAAAGCGACTTGACCGACTTTTTCAGGTTAACCTTAATAGAGAGTTTGCCAGCCCACAGATCACTGAGCTGTTCAACCGTCTCAAGGCTTTTCTGAACACTTTTAAGTTATTTTGGTTAAATGGTTTTCATATAAATTGATGCGAGTAGGATGTAGTTGAGGAAGGAGGGTGAAAGATATTTGCAGTGCTCTGTCCACACAAATGACTCAAATGGCACTACCTGCATTGACCTGACCTTCAAAAGCTGATTCATGAAATTATAACTGACCGTTGCTGAAGGTTAGTCCATTTACGGTAGAGGCATGTCCATGGTGTTGCAATAAGGGCTGTCAATTTATCAAATTGCAAGTTAATCTATTATATCGATGTTTTCAATAAGCCATATTCAAACTCAATATTTTGGTAAATCAAATGATAAAAAGTGGCTTTAGAAATCAGTATAGGTAGGTAGTTCAGTTAGAAATAATCCACAACAATCCATTTTATTATCAAATTTGGTAAGTACTTAAAGTCCCCGTGAAGCGGAAGTCGCAACTGACTTCAGTGTGTGAAGCGGAAGTTGCAACTGACTTCAGTGTGTGACATTATTTCTTAGTGAAACGGAGTATTGAGTAGTGGGCAGGGTTTTATTCTACTGCACCTCCTCTCCATCCCTTGCTCATAGCAGACTGACGGTTGGAGGGGAGTGGTTAAAGTTAACCCTGGGTATTAAGACTTGTATGGCTTAATATAATGTAAATTATGTCTCTTACTGAAATATGTACTAGAAAACCTATGAAAGTTTTACGTTATTTAAAAAATCCACATCGTTTTATACATATTTTGGACAATGTGGGGCACCATTATATTAGGTGTGCGTGCATTCTGCGTCGATGTCAAATGGTTGTTCTCGCTGAGCTACTGGTGCTATTTGTTGCGCCCTCTTTTGGCCATGAATGATCAGCGACTAGTCGACATCAAGCTTACAGCATCATGGCAGTCTATTCAACCCCAACCACCAACACAATTTTTTTTTCCTGCGTATTTAAGTTAATTAATTCATTATTTTTAATTGTTTACCACAAGACTAGTAATGTGCGCTAACAAAATATAGGGTACATTTTTATTTCATAATAACTTTAAGGGTCTTTCATAATAACTTTGCACACAGGGTGCATTCTATCATTATCTGCACTTTTTTATTTTATATTTTTAATTTTATTTTGTTTTTGCCTTTTGCATTAACTTGCTTTTTTTAGCTTCTTGCTCTGCTTTTTGATATTTTTGATTTTATTTTGTTTTCATTGACTTTGTTTTAAGCATCATGTCCCATGATTTAATAAGTTCTTAAGTTAAAAAAAAACACATTGCATAAAGCTCTTTCAATATGAACAGCTCATTACTCATTCTATGCTGTCTACTCTTAGTAAATGTGATTTGTCAGGTCAGAGGACATAATGTACATTTTAATGATTTGCTGCACTAATTTAACATGTTAAATTGACAGTCATACAAGGACTATAGCGCTTCGAATCTGAGAACAGAACATGAATGACTGTTTACTTTGCTTAAAATCCCCATTTATTTTCATATTCCAGCATCTGAATGAGCAAGATCTCTGCCATCTAAATTTATTTTAGACTTCAGTGTGAAATTATTAACGTATAACAGAGGTACCGTATTGCATGTTATTGATATCTAATTTTATTATGTGAGTGTTATCAGAAGACATCTAGATGACATTCAAGCAAAGAATTAGAAAGAATCCTGAAATGGTGAGTAGTTGCTTATTAACCCTTGTTGCAACAGAGTCCTACCCTACTAATGACAGAACTACAAATAATTGCACCATTGTCCGTTAGCAGTTCACATCTTTAGCTGTGTCCATAAGTCAGGTCTATATCAATTGTGTGGGTTCAGAAAGCAGGTGCAGTTTTCTAATGGTGCTAGATTATCCACCATTAATCTGCTGTAACCCCTGTGACGTCCCAGGCAGAGACGTGTGAGAGTCAGGCTCAGTAACAACTGAATGCCTCTCAAGGCGCTGCATTACTGGATTACTTGGTTAGGAATGGGGTTAATGTGGTCCAACAGCTAACTGGGAAATCCAGCCTGCCTCACGTATCTGACAGTTAAGTGGTGGGTGTGTAATGATTAAAGCAAAATTGCTTGAATGCTCAAAAGCAACACTTCACTGTGCAGTTTAGAGTTTAAATCTAGTGCTACACCAACAGAGTTGTTTTAGTTATTTTAGTATTGAGAGATACTATTACCTGTTATTAATATTTAAATTTTAGTATTGAGAGATACTATTACCTGTTATTAATATTTAAATTTGAGTAATTTTCAGTAATTTTGTTCTTTGTTTTTGTCGTTATTACTATTTTAATATGTCCATATAGTTTATTATAGTTTAGATTTTTGTTTGAGTGCATACAAGTAAACTGAAAATGAAAAAGAAATTTGGTTGAATTTTTTTTTACATTTTTATTTAAACCAAACCAAAAGACATATTTTGAAAAATGTCTCTGTTTTGTTTTTTGGGCATTATAGTGGTGTAACGGTACATGTATTCGTCCCGAACTTTCAGTTTCGGTGCATACAGTCAGACGACAAATACAGTCAGTTACAGGTGATCCACTGTCCAATCCAGAAGGGTGCGCGTGTGGCAATGCAACCTGGTTAGCTAACCGCCACCATAACAGGAAAAAGCGCAGAAGAACAGCGCATGTGCGAATCACTTGACCGCTTGAAGTCTACTAGATGCATAGAATGCATCTTTCTGCTCTTATGGACAAAGGAGTATACGTTGAAAGGCTGTGCACGAAAATTAAGGATAGGAGGGTTGGGCTTAAGCTTTGAATGTTTAAATATAGTTTAAGTGGAGCAATTTGAAACACTTCCTGATTCAAAATTTTTATTTGTATTTATTCTATTTATTTTTGTATTTATTTTATTAGATATTACATTACACTTTTATTACATGATGCTTTTCAGTTTTGTTCTTTATAAGCCCTGCTAAAAATATGACCTATGCAAGAGTGCATTCTGTTTACTACTAAGTTTATCATGCACTAAAAGAGCCTGTACTGAACCAACTACCTCAGGAGGGACTAAATGCCGCCAGGTGGAAACAAACTGTAAAGTACACTACTGTCTGTTCAAAATAAATAAGAAACCTAGCATTGTAGTTTTGTTGCTTTTTCTGGTAACACTTTAGTTTAGGGTCCAATTCTCACTATTAACTATTTGCTTATTAGCATGCATATTATATTGGCTGTTTATTAGTCCTTATAAATCACGTTAATGCACATGTTATTTATTCTGGATGACCTTATTCTACATCCCTTAATCCTAACTATTGATAATCAGTAATAAGGAGTTTGAGGCAAAAGTCATAGTTAGTTAGTTAATAGTGAGAATTGGACCCTAAACTAAAGTGACCATTTTTCCTATTGTGCCAAACTCTTATTGAACCATGACCCCAAAACCGAGGTACGTACTGAACTGTGACATCTGTGTACTGTTACACCCCTAGTATAATGAATATTGTTTTGAACTCCATTGATTTGAATTCAATTTATTCTGTTGGATTTGTGGAGACATCAATGAAATTCAAGCTACATACTTAATCCATTCCTTAAAGGTGTAATATATTGTTGGTATTCCCTTTGTTATAAAGGCTTCAGTAGGAAGTGGTTCCCAGAACTCAGAAATTTTGTGGCAGCTGGCAGTGTTCTTGCTTGGCAAACCTCTACATTACTAGCTTGTTGTGTTAAGTAGTTTCCATGGCATTTCAAGTTCATAGTGTGATTTGAATTGTGCTGAACTGTTGGTAGCGACTGGCAAACTTAAAAAAAAGGATTTTCAATACCCAGTAGTCCAATGAAAAAGAGAACTAGCTTTCTGGTAAAGCAACACACACACACACACACACACACACACACACACACACACACACACACACACACACACACACACAAAAAGAAAAACTGAGACAAATGACTCCCTGTTAAAGTAAAAGTTTACCCCAGTCCTTTTTCACCAAGCCCTTCTGGCTGTAATACTGTAGGTATTGAAGTTTGCTGTCAATCGACACGCTGTACCCTGCCAATGCTAGAGTTTCAAAAGCTCAATGGGGACTGTGCTTTTTCATTGAAACCTTTCAGAGTTAACATGGAAAAAAAGCTCTGGGAAGCTGAAGACATTATTTATGTAATACTGAGCAGTTTGTTTAAAGGTAAGTCTCTAATGTAACCTGTCTAAAATAGAAGATTGCATGGTTGGGATGTCCATGTATGCATTCGGCACACTTTAAAGGCAATACGACAGATTTGGTAGGAAAGCAAGTCAACGCCTGTCTGATGTTTGTCATGGTGAACAGTGAGTGTACATTCCTAACCCAAACAGAGCTCCAATTTAGAGGGATCAGCAGCAGGGCAATGGAGTTCCTCTGTGGAACTGGGTCATGGAACCCATGACGAACGAACCCATTTCGTTTTTCAAACAATCTGTATCAGACAAAGCTATAGTGACAAATGGTAAAAACACTGTTACTCACACCTGTGTGTTGGCGACATTACTGTAGGATCCAATGTAGTTGGCACTACATCTTTTGTTTTCAGTCTCTCTAAAAAGTCTGTGTCGAACTTAAAGCCTGACGTGATTAACTTAAGCCTTGTTAAAATAAAGTTCATCCATGCTTTCTTAATGTTATAGGCTCAGAAGGATGGCAATGCAACGACTGTAGCTGCATCCCAAATGATGCATTCTACTCACAGACTGTAAAAAAAATATGGACGTAGTGTCCATGACGTCACCTGTAGGTTCCTGAAGAGCGTTTTTGAAGCCTAAAGTGGGCGGAGTGGGCCGTCGCCATCTTGGCAGCGCGTCACTCCCGAGAAAACGAAAATGGGCAAAAAGGTGGGTTTTGGGTGGATTTGAGGTGCCTGGATGCTGAAACTACGCCCGCCTAGCTCGACGTGATCGAATTTGCTCAGGCTAAGGAGCTAATGTGCTACCGGCCTCGCACTAAAGTGACAGCTGACTTTAACTATTGGCTTTAGGCCTACTTCAAGTTCATGTTTTTGTCCTTCGAAATACTATAATAATTAAAAGACATTGTGTATTGTGATGCATTATTATTTTGCTAGATAAAAATGTATTATCCTGCAGTAACTTCCAATATTTGCTTTGAGCGTGTGTTACAGTGATCCATGCGCATACATAGCCGCGTTTCCACTGTCGGGCAAGGGCCGGGCCAGGGCTAACAGCAAGCCAAACCGAGCCAGTGGCCTCAGGCCTTAAGCACCGGGCTTGCGTTTACACTGCCGGGCCAGTAGCCCCGCAACGCTGCCCTTAACCCCGCCCCTAACAAGCCTTTCTGGATCAAACGTCATATAACCCATCCCATTTCAGCGAGTATTATGAATTTATTTATATTTTAAGTTAGGAAGATAGCATGTATAATAACTCACCGGCCGTGAATGCAATAGTGTCCCGACTTGTCTCGCGAGTCGCCAATAACTCCACTTTGTCCATTGTGCGTTTTAATCGCCTTGTACAATGCTGCGCCCGCAACTTTTTTTGTATTCTCCCGAACTTGAAGCGTTGCTCGCTGAATGCTTAGCTTACAAAATTCAGTAACGATGTATTTTATAACGTCCTCGTTTCTTCACACGCCATCAAACTGACGTTGTACCCTTTCTTCTGGCCAAATGCTCAGAAGAGCTTTGGTATCTTAGACATACCAGTACAGGCGATTCTCCATTTCGAGCAGCAATTATTTTGCGCGATATAAACAAGTGAAATGTGCATCTTGTCGGCTTTGCCGCAGAAAATAACTTTCCCTAACACCGATAAACTCCGCCTTTTACCTTGCCCACGCCTCTAGCCCGAGCTGGCCCGCTTTGGCCCAAGGTATTCGACGGGCCAGAAATCCTGGCCGTTGGCCAGGAGTAAGCCCTGATCAAGCCCCGGAAGTGAAAGTGGAAACGCGACTGGCCCTGGCACTAGCACGACTCTGCCCTGGCCCGGCAGTGGAAACGCGGCTCATGTCAGTCAGCGCGGCATCGCACGTCAAGTTCGTAGAGAGCGTTATTCAGTCCATTTTAAATTCTGATAGATATTACCTAAGAAGTTCAAGTAAATGCACTAGAAATCCACACTCATGTAAGGGACTGAGAGAAACCACTGACACCTGCAGGATTTCAGCTGACGGTACTTTTTATTTAACAATAAAAAGTTAAATAAGCATAGGATAGTCTATCTGTTCCGTAAGATCAACGGTACAGCAGAACGAGTGTGGCCTCAATATCTTAGAAGTTTTTAAATCTGAACTCCAAAAAGCAACGAAATTGTCAGACATCCTTGAGTGCATGTTCACAGAGGAAAACAACTGAAATACAGCACTGGTTGTTCTTTCGATACTTGACAATGACAGAATCCAACGGCGTGGGCGAAGGTATAAGGCGTGTTTTTTTTTTATGAAATAATCCCGAAAAAAGTATACACGGAAGAGATGGCAAGTTCAGCAGCTGGAATCAGCTGAGATGACGTGATGGCTAACAGACAGAGAGCAGACAAACGGCTAGACAGCAGTGCAATCCACCTGTCACTCAAGTGGCCACGCCCTTGATTATGCAGCATTTTAAGGCTTAATATAATTTAAACGGATGAGTTCTAAAAAAATTCACCCCCCTCACAGTTGTCATGAAGGGCAAAATTATCTGTATAGACCAAAACCACTTTAGACACCAAGTTGAAAACATTTTTTTCTGCTGTAAAGTTGGGCATTTTAACATGGGGGAGATACAGATTTGACTGACTTTTGCTCCCAGCCTCAAGCGGCCAGTCGATGAATTGCAGTTCAATTCACTTCCGTGTTGGTTTCAAGAGAGAGACAGGGTGGTTGCCGCCTGACTGTACACCATGTACTTATGCATTATATATTTGGGATATTTTGTCATTCAGTGTTGGAATTTGAGAGCCACTCCACAATGTAATTAAAGCTGCAACAGTTGAGTGCATGAATAGCATAGAATGCATAGAATAGTGCACAAGAATGCGGATTGGGACTCAATTCAGTAGTCCTATCTTTGCTTCTCTTTCGTATTTACTACTACAGTACATGACATGCGTGAATCGGTTGGCGCCTGGTTGGGCTGAAGAGGCAGTGATGTAGAAGGCTTTTTTTTTTTTTTTTTTAGTGGCGGAAGTCTTGTCGCACTATGACGTACTGTGACAATCCAAAACTAGTCATTTTCTGAGCCTAGTTTCAATATAAACTGATATTGGAATAACAAGGAAGTTTAAACTTACAGGATATATTTATTGTACAATGACCTCTTGTATGTCAAAAGATTAGAAGACATTTAGTCCACTGCTTCTACTGTAAAGCAAAAAAACTAAAAATAGGAGTCAGATTTAAAAGACTGTAATTGTGCTACATAGCTGCTTCCTCCTGTCTGCTTACCTCTCATTTTTGATGATTTATGCAGTGATAAGAAATAATGTCTAGGAGTCCTTAATGCTTTCTTGGCCCCAGGCAAGTCTAGTTGTAATGCTAAGCGCAGAGTTGTCTTTTCAAAATCTCAAATTGCATTGACAACAAATACAATACCATATAGTTTTGGCTACAGTCAAATGTGCATAACCACAAAGAGGTTTGCTTCTTCCCCAGATAAAGTTTTATCTTTGAATCACTGTTTTCTTGCAAATGTGTAAGTACACTACCATTCAAAGTTTGGGGTCAGTAATATTTGTCTTTATAACAGAATTAATCAAACCGTAAATACTTTTACATTGATAAAATATTCTTTTTCAGATATTCTATTTTGTTTTACTTTCTATTCATCAAAAAATACAAAAAAATGTATCAAGGATTGCACAAAAATATTAAGCAGCACAACCGTTATCAACATTGATAATAATAAGAAATGTTTTTTTGAGCACCAAATCAGCATATCAAAATGATTTCTGAAGGATCAGGTGACCATGAAGACTGGAGTAATGGATGCTGAAACTTTAGCTTTTGCCATCTCAGAGGAATAATTGTATATTGTATATAAGTTATTTTGGGATGTTTCACAATACTATGATTTTACGGTTTTGATCAAATAAATGCAGCTTTGGTGAGCATAAACTTATTTCAAAAACTTTAAAAAAAATCTTATCAACCCCAAGCTTTTAAAAAGTAGTTTATATGTATGAAAACAATGCTTTAACGAGCCAAGTTCCAGCACTGACCATGACTTTGACTATCTGCACTTGTCTAGACTGGAGGAGCTAAACATTGCAGCCTCCGGTCCAGCTTAACTTGGACCATGAATGCCTGTCGATCACTCCCTGACAACATCACTTTGACTCTTTGCTCCCTTTTTTATTCATCCTACCGGTCACCCCCAGACAGTATGAAGACGGATATATCTGCACTTTTTAATAAACAGAGTCATGCACTCAGACAACACTTATCAGCTGCCACTGACTTAATGCAGAGACTATAGTATAACAAATACCTCCTAATATTGTACAGTATAGTGAAAAGGGATTTGTGTGGAATTCTTAAGTTAAACTTGGTTTAGTCATCCCCTCCAAAAAGTGCCCCAGAGTTTAATAATGTGTGCCGAAACAAGCACATAACCTGTAACTGTTTCTGAGGGCTAGTGCTCTGCCGGAACAGATAATTCTACGCTCTCAGGCGTTAACTGTCTGTGGATATTGGCTGTTTTCAGAGCAAACCGAATTCCAAAGGCCTTAGACATTTGGCAGCAGGTAAATGTGATGACTTGACCTTGGTTCCTATCTCTTCAAGGCATGTCTACATACCTTGGCAGATGTCAGCACTTGCTGTCAGAGAGGTATTTTGGTAGTGCCCCCTCCTTTTTTAGTCTTAACTTATCTTGCTTTGTCTCTACTATCTGTGTGAAAACATGTATGTACATGTATATATTTATATAAATTAAATAAATGTTTTCTTGTCTAGTACCTCACACATTCTCTCTCAGACACTGTGCATTGTCCTTTAGAGGTAGAGTATACCATGATAATCTGGCTGCAGATAAAGTCCTAATTGTTGGTGATTTTAATATACATGTAGATAACGAAAAAAAATACATTGGGATTGGCATTTAAAGACATTCTGAACTCTATTGGAGTTAGACAACGCGTATCAGGACCTAGTCATTGTCGTAATCGTACATTATATATATATATATATATATATATTTATATATATATATATATATAGTTATACAGTTATAACAACGTATATGTGTGTGTGTGTGTATTTATCACACAATTTATCACATAATTGCACACAATTATGGTCGGCAGATCCCAGTGCTGACAATGGTACAGACTTATATCTCCCCTTTATATTCCCATAACAGAGATCCAGCATCTTATATTGCAGTGGTTCCCAAACTTTGGTCCGCGGAAAGGCAAAATAAAATATAAAATAATATTTTTTACCTTCATTTTACCAGGAATCCCCATAAAAAAAATAAAAAGTAAAAAGAATATGTAGGCCTCTATTGATATAAAATTTAAATTAAATTGTCTGGTTATTGTGTGATTACTAAAATAGGCTAGTGGTGCTCGGCCGTGACGTTCAAGTTCAGTGCCGTTAGAACCACAACATGGATCGGTGGATAGCAACAGGTTCTCTGAAGAGGAAAGCGGCAGAGGCAAATATTTTGTCATTATATAAAATATTTGTGTGATTATAATTTCACCAACAGTAATTCTGAATTGCCTCCACCAAACAGGTAAATAGGAAATAAGCAAATCAGAATACTGCACGCCAAAACAGCAGTATGCGCGCAAGCGTGAAACGCTAGTGTTTCTTCTTGGTGCGTATCTTTTACTGGGGTCTCCAACACGTCGCTTGATTGGAGGTAGCTCATCAAGGGGCCGTTCATATATCGTGTCTTTTGCGCTCTCAAGTTCATTATTTCATGTAGGCGCGCGGCAAGTGGGCTCATAATTGAAGTGACGCACTCATTTTTTTTAGGCGCAGCGAGATGAAAACACCAACTTTTCATAATGCCGCAAAGGCACCGCAGTTCATGTGACAAGAACAAACAAATCCGCTTCATCCTTTCCGTAAACATTGAAAGCTCAGTCAATGAAGAATGTAAGAATGCACGTGCACCCAAACACTACGTGTGTTTTTCTCTTCTCCGTAAATAAATCTTGTAGCAGAGCTACAGCAAGCGTTTTTCGGTGGTGGAAATCTATTAGCTACTAAGCACAACTAAGTTTTGGAGAGCGCGCATAGCAATGACAGACGGCACGGGAAAATCGGACTGAATTTTACTATTAGCTAATAATAAAAGTTAAGCTAATGTGCATCGATGTAAATGTCAAGTAATTTATCTTTTTTTGACTCGTTCTTTTTATAAAAATGATTTAAAGGCTGAAATATGTGAGGTTTATCTTTTTATAAAACCTTTTTTTGTTAACTTTATTTGAATTTCATTTTACTATATGTGCCTATAGGGGTGGCAGGGGTTGGCGGCAATGTAAGTATCTGGATATTTGCCGCGGGGCGAGGGCTTCGATTACCTCTCTCTTTTTTGACCATACATGTTTGCATCCCTGAAATGAACCTGATTATGCCCTCGGGCGCTTGAGTAAATAAATAAATGAAATATGTGGCAGCCGTTGTGTGCAGTAAACTTTCTTTTAACAAGCTGTTGTACTGATGTGATGACCAGTTATAGTTTTAATGTTAGTAAGCCTTTTTAGAGGTGCGGATTAATTCAGGAAGGACTGTGTGTAGATATATTTTATTATGTGTATTATAAGGTGGTCCGTGAAAATTCTTGATTACAAATAGTGGTCCGCACACACAAAAAGTTTGAAAACCCCTGTTATATTGTCTTGTTGGGCATGTGACGTATTGATAGAAATTTGGCAGGGTCTTTTTAAAGTGACACGTGATTAAAATCTCCCAAAATAAAATTTGGCGCCTCTGGTGAAATATTCGGAAGTCCTTGAACAACATCAGATACAAAGTTCGATGCAATCAAGTTGTTAGCTTTCGGATGAATGTTACATTTGTGGAAATTCCCATGCCAAGTAAAATGGACGAAGGATACTGACAATAACTCAATGTCCGGTGTACAAATTTTCTCCCGAATGGTAACCGCAGTACAATAGAGCATTTTAATATAGAGGCACACACCCCCACCGCTGGATTTAACTGTCATTTCTGCACTCCTTTCAATTTGTTTAAGCACACTTGGACATGAGAAACAAAAACCATTCAACATAAAAACATACACAGAAACTCTTAAACGACACACGTAGGACGGCAAGTTTTTCCTTCTGCTGGTCGCCGTGTGCGCATGCGCCCTCATGATTAGCCTGATTAGACAGCAAATTATTGCACAGGTGTGCCTTAGGCTGGCCACAATAAAAGGCCACTCTAAAATGTGTAGTTTTATCACATAGCACAATGCCACAGATGTCGCAAGTTTTGAGGGAGCGTGCAGTTGGCATGCTGACTGCAGGGATGTCCACCAGAGCTGTTTCCCGTGAATTGAATGTTCATTTCTCATAGCATAAGCGTCTCCAAAGGCGTTTCAGAGAATTTGGCAATCGGCCTCACAACCGCAGACCACGTGTAACCACACCAGCCCAGGACGTCCACATCCAGCATCTTCACCTCCAAGATCGTCTGAGACCAGCCAGCCGGACAACTGCTGCAACAATCGGTTTGCATAACCAAAGAATTTCTGCACAAACTGTCAGAAACCGTCTCAGGGAAGCTCATCTGCATGCTGGTCGTAACCGACTTGAGTGGGCAAATGCTCACATTCGATGGTGTCTGGCACTTTGGAGAGGTGTTCTCTTCAAGGATGCTCGGGATCGGTGTATATGAAAGCATGTTCCAGGTCCTGCCAATATCCAGCAACTTCGCACAGCCATTGAAGAGGAGTGGACCAACATTCCACAGTCCACAATCAACAACCTGATCAACTCTATGCGAAGGAGATGTGTTGAAGCAAATGGTGGTCACACCAGATACTGACTGGTTTTTGGACCAGGACCCACCCAATACAGTAACACTGCACATTTTAGAGTGGCCTTTTATTGTGGCCAACCTAAGGCACACCTGTGCAATATTCATGCTGTCTAATCAGCATCTTGATATGCCACCCCTGTGAGGTGGATGGATTATCTCGGCAAAGGAGAAATGCTCACTAACACAGATTTAGACAGATTTTAGAACAATATTTAAGAGAAATAGGACTTTTGTGTACATAGAACAAGTCTTAGATCTTTGAGTTCAGCTCATGAAAAATGGGGGCAAAAACAAAAGTGTTACGTTTATAATTTTGTTCAGTCTGTGTGTGTATATATACAGGTGAAACTCGAAAAATTAGAATATCGTGCAAAAGTTTGTGTATTTCAGTAATTCAAATTAAAAGGTGAAACTAATATATTTAGTATACAGTGGTATGAAAAAGTTTGGGCACCCCTGTAAATTTTCATGATTTTCTTTTATAAATCATTGGTTGTCTGGATAAGAAATTTCTATTAAATATATCATATAAGAGACAAAGACAGTGATATTTGAGAAGTGAAATAAAGTTTATATGATTTATGGAAAGTGTGCAAGAGTTATTTAAACTAAATTAGGCATGTGTACAAATTTAGGCACCACAAAATAATAATTAACTCAATATTTTGTGCATCGTCCTTTTGCATAAATAACAGCCTCTAAACGCTTTCTATAGCTTCCAATTGGAGTCTGGATTCTGGCGGAAGGTATTTTGGACCATTCTTCTTTACAAAGCATCTCCAGTTCAGTCAGGTTTGATGGTTTACGAGCATGGACAGCCCTCTTTTTAAATCATACCACAAATTTTCAATAATATTCAGGTCTTGGGACTGAGATGGCCATTCCAGAACGTTGTATTTGTTCCTCTGCATGAATGCCTTAGTAGATTTTGAGTAGTGTTTTGGGTCGTTGTCTTGGTGAAAGATCCAGCCCCGGCTCAACTTCAACTTTGTCACTGATTCCTGGACATTGTTCTCCATAATCTGCTGATATTGAATGGAATCCATGCGACCCTCAACTTTTACCAGATTCCCAGTCCCTGCACTGGCCACACAGCCCCACAGCATGATGGAACCGCCACCAAATTTTACTGTAGGTAGCAAGTGTTTTTCTTGGAATGCTGTGTTCTTTTTCCGCTATGCATAACGCCCCTTGTTTTGCCCAAATAACTCTATTTTAGTTTCATCAGTCCACAGCACCTTATTCCAAAATGAAGCTGGCTTGTCCAAATGTTCTTGAGCATACCTCAAGCGACACCGTTTGTGGCGTGTGCTGAGAAAAGGCTTTTTCCACATTACTCGTCCATACAGCATCTCCTTGTGTAAAGTGCGCTGAATAGTTGAACGAAGCACAGTGACACCATCTGCAGCAAGATGATGATTTATGTCTTTGGAGCTGGTCTGTGGGTTGACTGTGACTGTTCTCACCATCCTGTGCCTCTGCTTATCTGAGATCTTTCTTGGTCTGCCACTTCTGGCCTTAACTAGAACTGTGCCTCTGGTCTTCCAATTCTTCACAATGTTCCTCACAGTTGAAACTGAGAGCTTAAATCTCTGAGACAGCTTTCTGTATCTTTCCCCTAAACCATGATGTTGAACAATCTTTGTTTTCAGGTCATTTGAGAGTTGTTTTGAGGCTCCCATGTTGCACTCTTCAGAGAAGATTCAAAGAGAAGAAATACTTACAATTGGCCTCATTAAATACCCTTTCTCATGATTGGATTCATCTGTGTATGGAGGTCAAGGGTCACTGAGGTTACCAAACCAATTTTGAGTTCTAATAAGTAGTGCTAAAGGTATTGAAATCAATAAAATGACAAGGGTGCCTAAATTTATGCACATGCCTAATTTAGTTTAAATAATTCTTGCACACTTTCCATAAATCATATAAACTTTATTTCACTTCTCAAATATCACTGTTTGTCTCCTATATGATATATTTAATTGAAATTTCTTATCCAGACAACCAATGATTTATAAAAGAAAATCATGAAAATGTACAGGGGTGCCCAAACTTTTTCATACCACTGTATATAACTATATACAGGTCCTTCTCAAAAAAATGAAAAGGGTCTCTAAACGAGCTATTAACCTAATCATCGGAATCAACTAATTAACTTTAAACACCTGCAAAAGATTCCTGAGGCTTTTAAAAACTCCCAGCCCGTTTCATTACTCAAAACCGCAATCATGGGTAAGACTGCCGACCTGACTGCTGTCCAGAAGGCCATCATTGACACCCTCAAGCAAGAGGGTAAGACACAGAAAGAAATTTCTGAACAAATAGGCTGTTCCCAGAGTGCCGTATCAAGGTACCTCAGTGGGAAGTCTGTTTGAAGGAAAAAGTGTGGCAAAAAACGCTGCACAACGAAAAGAGGTGACCGGACCCTGAGGAAGATTGTGGAGAAGGACCGATTCCAGACCTTGTGGGACCTGCGGAAACAGTGGACTGAGTCTGGAGTAGAAACATCCAGAGCCACCGTGCACAGGCGTGTGCAGGAAATGGGCTACAGGTGCCGCATTCCCCAGGTCAAGCCAATTTTGAACCAGAAACAGCGGCAGAACCGCCTGACCTGGGCTACAGAGAAGCAGCATGTCTTGGCAAACCATGATTGCGGTTTTGAGTAATGAAACAGACTAGGAGTTTTTAAAAGCCTCAGGAATCTTTTGCAGGTATTTAGAGTTAATTAGTTGATTCAGATGATAAGGTTAATAGCTCATTTAGAGACCCTTTTCATGATATGCTAATTTTTTGAGATAGGAATTTTGGGTTTTCATGAGCTGTATGCCAAAATCATCAGTATTAAAACAATAAAAGACCTGAAATATTTCAGTTGGTTTGCAATGAATCTAAAATATGTGAAAGTTTAATTTTTATCATTACATTATGGAAAATAATGAACTTTATCACAATATGCTATTTTTTTGAGAAGGACCTGTACATATGCATGATTATACTTTTCAGAGGGCCGACATTTCTGTATTTAAAATCCTTTTTTAAATTATTTATTTCATGTAATTTTCAAAATTGTTTGAGATTTTGAATTCGTTTTTCATAAGCTGTAAGCCGTAATCATCAAAATTATAACTTTTGCGCGATATTCACATTTTTCGAGTTTCACCTGTGTGTATATGTATATTTATATTTATTTATTTTCTTCAAGGCTTGCACCTTGGAACGTAATCAAAACTAACTTTAGCTGGACAATAACTTTATTCTAGAGCTGCTGTAAAGTCAAAACAATCTCTGTTATTTTAATTTCCCATTATCACTGTAAAGCTGCTTTGAAACAGTCAAAACAACAATTTTGTTAAAAGTGCTATAAATGGTGACTTGACTTTTTCAGTTTTCTAACCTCATTTTTCTTTTTGCTAGATTGACCAATTTGCTTGACATCTGGAAATATACTTTGTGAGTGTGCACAATATGGACTAGCTCACTAATTTTCCTTCTTTTGTTTTTTTTGGGTGTAGTCAGAAATCATACAAAATCTGTTCCAAATACCTGGAAACTATTAAATGAAATGACTAATTCATGGAGTCTGTTTTGGACATTATTAATAAAAAATAAAAAAAACTCACACAAGGCTCTAGATTGCATTAATATCCAGGCATTGTTTTATACGACATACAGTAGCTTGCATCTGGAATAATAATTATCCTGGCTGTAATCATTACTGAAGTGGCAAGTTCAAAGTCTTTTGTAAAGTTTTACCAATATCCTGTCTTGTTTCCTTGGCTAACCCCTCCTATTTGAGACAAGAGTCTAAAATTCACTCCTTACAGCATGGCTCCTCTGCATGTTTATGACCGGGGAAGGGAATCACTTGATGATCACCTGCCCACTCACCTAAGACACACTCTTATTAGCCTAATTATATGCCATTGTGACTGGTGTGTTTGTGCTGTGGCTTTGAAACGAGGAAATATTTTGCTGTCAACACCACATCACTGTGGTGACATGACCTCCATCAGCCTTTCTCAGAAGGTCTCTGCTGACCGCGGGCTGCTGTTTTGCGCGAGAGATTGTGAATCCTCAGTCCTCCTGAATGGTGTGAAAAATGTCCAGGTGCCACTGAGGATTCACTGAAGCCAGACTATAAATGTACATTTCTGTGTTAGCATATTACCTGTTTTAGAGAAATTTCATGACTGAGAAACTTTCGGATTATGCTGTACTATCGGAGATGTGACCTGGAGGGTAGTGCACGAGGTCCAATGTGTTGCACGATGGAGCTTATGTGGAGGCGACCAAAGTTTGTCTAGTTTTCGAATACCACCCACCCCATCGCTCTTCCAATTATGTCCTGTCTCCTCTTTTATAGTTTCTGCCCATATTGGTGTTCATACAAGATGGTGAAAAAAATTCTTAAACTTAAAGGTGACTCATATTATATCCCTTTTCACAAGATGTTATATAAATCTATGGGTGTCCCCAGAACGTGTCTGTGAAATTTCAGCTCAAAATACCCCCCCAGATCATTTATTATAACTTGTCAAATTTGCCCCTTTTTGGGTGTGAGCAAAAACGCTCAGTTTTTCTGTGTTCCTTTAAATGCAAATGAGCTGCTGCTCACCGCCCCGTTCAGGAGATGGTGATCCTTTACACGAGTTTCGGATACAATAACAAAACACGAGAATAATCTCACTCATCCAAAATCTCAGAAATAACCAGTAGCGGAGTGCACCCTTATGAGAGAGACTCAGGAAGAGGTTGCAACTTTTAGACTGCACCTAGACGTTTCTGAATGGTTAGTGGATACATGAATGCAGTTGTTGTGGAGTTACATTGATTCATCAGTTTCTGGGGATTTTCATTGAAATAACATTAATCCACTCTAAATGGTGTTTAATGTATGCTCGTCTCTGCAGCCAATGACAGAACAGTTTGCATTCTTTGCTTGAACGTTTGCCATTTGCGCTAGAACTGGTTGCTGTTCTCGCTTGCGAAAACCAAATGGCGCGCGGTGGGTGGAATCGTGCAGATTAAGGCGTGGTAATATTATAATAATATCCCCTTCCTACGTCAGAAAGGGAGCGAAATCTGATCCGCTTATTTTTTGATATGCCTGCAGAAAAAGGCTTACTAAAACAAAGTTAAAGGGGCTATGTGTAGCTTTTTACTTAAAAAAATCTTTAAGATAGAGTTTTCATTTGTAGGGATGGGTATCTTAACAAAATTTTCGATACAGATACCTTGACTTCGATACCGGTTCCTGATCGATACTTTTTTCGATACCAATTTTATGAAACCAGTTTTAACAATATATAAAGTCCTTTGTCAGATCTGGAAACGGCCTGGATCCGGCAGGCTGCGGGAAAACCTCGGGATAAACAAAGACACTAAAATTAGCGTAGATGCCATTCTTCTTATGATGTAACGAGTACATCAGGATTTAAGGGAAGTGTTCCCAGTTCCGGCTGACCTAATCTAAGCAGCCTAATATTGCATTATAGAAGTCTATAGAGTGTTATGTGAATGCTAAGTGTTTACAGTGTGTTGGCGGCAAAGATGATTATTGCGATGCTGACTCGTCATTCCTGCAGTACTGAACGCGCACGCGCCTATATGGATTAGGTAATCAAGCTATTTATTTCGAATTGTTTTGTTTAAAAATAAATATATTTTGACTGTATATAGGACTTTTCCTCATGTCTGTGAGGCAAGTATCCTATACGCTGAGTTTCGGTTTATTTGTGACGCGCTCCAGTTCTTGCAGTCGAAGACGGATAAACTTTCTACTCTCAAGTGTATTCTGTGCGCTTTTAAGTGCCTTATGATTTACCGTGTTGCCTTCTGACATAGGTAGGTACACTTTTGATCATTTCCACATATTTTCTATCTATCTGGGTTGGGACGCTTACACACACACACACACTACAGCCTCACGTGCGACGAGCCACGTCTCTAGGCAGCCGCGTAAAGTAGTGTTTTTCGGCCACAGCCAATCATGCTGCATGCTTATTGTTTCACTGATGTTGACAAGATTAACCATTTAGGTATCGAAACTTGGCACCAAAAAACAAGACATGTTTCGATACTCGGTAGTATCGAGGCAATTCGGGTCGGTGCCTAAAAAGTACCGAACTCTGTACCCAGACCCATTTATTTGTACATTTATGAGCCAACCATAATGTAATAGAAAGAATGACACCTTAACGTCCACCACGGTTGTCTCTATCAGCCTGTAGACTCAATTGTTTGTGGAGGAGTCGGCTCGAATTGGCGTGAAAATTCACAAGATGTGATGTCATGCTTGTTCTCGTCTACTTGGGCTTACATCCGGGGGGTTGTAATCCGCTTCATGAGGCACACACCCACATTTGCACACACACGCAAGTTCTCTCGCTCTCTCTGCTGTGCGCGCGCTACACGGGCTTGGAGCTCACGGACTCTAGATTCCGGGAGATTTGAACTAATTTGCGGACATCAGGGAGCCGCTATCAATATATACAGGAGACTTGGGATGTCTGCAAACGTTCACCGGGCGCTGCGTCCATTGGCCAAAGAAGATAGCCTGTTTGGCTATTTTAGACTAAATGTATATTTTTAAATTATTATTTAATACCCATTTTTAACAACATGAAAAAGACTATTCAAACATGGCATTAAAATATAAATATAAAAAATTACAGACATTTCTTGGGGGTTCTGGGCGGGTACTATGGCTATTATAGGGGGAGCTACAGCACCTCCTAGCTCCCCCCTGGTGCCGCCACTGGCCGAAATAGAGAGTGACCGGCGTCGGGCAAAGACAAGAGTCAACATCGGAGCGGCATTTGATTCTTGGAGGGAGCTCCGGTCAGCGCTGGGTATAAAAACAGACCCCGAGCTGGCTTTCTTTTTACTGCAAAGGTAAGACATAGTTACTGGCCATTTGCAGGGTCACTGCTCTCCTCAGTACTCTCCTCCACGGGAACTTGAAAGTCTTCTGAGCTATCCTAACAGAAAAAAAAATTAACTAATTATTTACAATGACAGGTGTTTTTAGTGCAAAAGTTCATGTGGAATTCTGAATGAAAATAAAGTATGACAACTTCATACATCAAGGTTAGAGTTAATTTACCTTACCATAATGTTATTGCTATTCTATAAATAGCATAGTAGTACAACTACAATAGTAATTGTGCTGTATCTAAAAATAAGCAGACATCCCAAGTCTCCCGAAAGTTCCGGGAGTCTCCCGCATATTGATATGCTCCCTGATGCCCACAAATTAGTTAAAATCTTCCGTAATCTAGAGCTCGCAAGCTCCAAACCGTGTAGCGTGCGCTCGGCATAGAGGGAGAGAGCGAGAGACCTTGCGTGTGTGCAAATGTGCGTGTGTGCCTCTTGAAGCACGTGTAAACCCCTCGCCGAAATACTTCATTTGTCCATTATTTATTTCTAAAGAAACACGGCAATGTATAAAAGGCTCCATTACTTTGTATCTTACGTTATGGCCCCGTAGAAGCTGTTTTTGTAAAAATAGGCTAACGATTGCGTCATAACCACGCGACTTTCCGTCGTACAATAGAGACATTACCGTATAGACAGGAGGAGAAGCTCGCAGGCAATCTTTTACTGTCTATGAGGCAATCGGAGGGACATGGAGGCACAAAGTCAAGGGAGAAGCCTATAGATAGATAGTCTATAAAAGCAACGGGACAAAATATTTCAACAACATTTGAGGAATTAGGTGATTCAGATTTGTCTTGGCACAGTTACTAGAAGATTTACAACTGTCAGACTGTCGTCAAGCTCAGTTTGAGCCTGCGCAGTCGCTCAGCCATCAGACAGGAAGTGCAATAATTGGGCTTCAGTCTTCTCCGTTGAAATCAATGGGGTTGCTGTGTCCATTTCTTTTACTGTCTATGGGTAGATGCACCAGGGACCCAATTATAGTACTTAAACATGGAAAAAGTCAGATTTTCATGATATGTCGCCTTTTAAATATAAAGCCCCACCCTAAAAATAATTCCCCACCCTAAACATAATTCACTATTTTATCAGTGCGTTCTCTGGGAATCAAACCAACTTTGGCATTTCTAGCTATAGCAGTGGTTCTTTGCCGGGTTTTTTTTATTAGTATTATTAAGGCCCCCTGTTTTTCACAACAATATTCACAACAAAAAGCCCCATGATTTTTCTATTTATTCATGATTTAGTGAATAACTATTAAGTATAAGGATTTTTATAAGGATATTTTTACTCAATTTCTACCCTGTAAGGTATTTTAGATCATGACATAACTATTAAAATGTATATTTATTATAGTAATGCCTTAGGAGATTTGAATTTAAATTACATTTAATGTCATTACATCTATAAATCACACTTTTAAAATGAGGTTACCTCACATTTTCAGAACTTTCAAGGTCACGTGAACCCTGTTTCTTCAAAAGAAAATAAATATCTGGATTTTTGTTGTTGTTGTTTTTTGCTTATTTTAATGCTTGTTTTGTTTTGAATCATGTCAAGTCATTTTGTAGCCCTCTTGAGGCCCCTTAGTTGGCCCTGTCCTCCTGGTTGAGAACCACTAAGCTAAAGGAAGGGGATGAGAAGCCCCAAAGCAGCCAAGACCACCCCAGTTACTTTTCACCTGCTATGTACAGAAAAGAGTGCTTTGCACATTTAGCTACATAACCATGTTGCGTTTCATGGAAATGAGGGTGAGTAGAGATGAGACAACATTCTTTAATTTTTGGTCAGCTATCCCTATAACATTGTCTATTTTTAGAAACGTCATTTATGATAAATTCAGTGTGTTTGATTAGTAATTGCTCATGCAGAACTTCTGATTTCTCTGAAACTGTAATCAGATGTGTTGGAATGCGGCATCCAACAGCTTCATCGTTATTCTGTCAGCGGTACGCTGCTCGCTGGTGAAATATGGATGTTGTGTTATTTGAAATCAGGGGAAAAAAGTGGCAGCACACCTGTCGCGATACTCGCTGGCTGAGCACCAGTGCCCCCACGCCGAATAGATTGCATTATGTTTCCTTGCAAATGCTGCGATTTGATATACGACAGGGTGCCAGTCACACAACGTGCGTGTAACTCAATCACACATAGTATTCGGAGAATGTCTGGCTTTTTGCCGGAGCACAAATAGGTTCTCCGCACACACACTTGCACAGATGCTGGTGTCAGGCGTGGCACTTTGGTTCTCCCTGGAGACTGGAGATCTATTTCCCAGCCTACAGATGGAGGAACAGCAGCAGGCTGGTTGTCAGTTAAGATGGACTCCAGTTGTGATTTATAGCTATAGGAATGCAAGGCCAGATTCAGGAAAATTCGCTTGGACTGCCACTGAATCTTTTAACGTATTGACTTTGTAGTGCCGTAAGTCTAATTCCTTCACGCATGCTGGAGCCTATATGCTGACTTTTTAGTGGTTTTGAATGACTCTCGCTGTCTTTTCTCATCTGATAGTGCTACATAATCAGTCCCAGCAGATGAAGGATGCTGAATATGCATTTAGAGCCCCATTAATTTAATGTCCAATCCCTAATGGGCTGTTAAATTCTCGTTGGGTTGTGACATAGTAGAACCATGGCATTGATAAGTGAAATGCATGGTACTGACAAAAAGGCGGATTCCATGAGCTTATCCACTGAATCAAACCCTGAGGTTTAGTCGGAGTGTATTTATAATGAACCATGCTTTTTCTTTTTTCTCCCTCTATCTCGGTGTCTTGCTGTAGTACATATTTGGCTGGTGGGTGGGTCATCATAAAGGTGCATCAGAACAACTGAGGTGAGAAAAGGTGGGATAAATCAGGCTTATAGCACCAAACGGGAAATTGTCTCACCCCCCTTGCATCGGACATCTGTTCAAAAGCCTATTAGCTCCTCGGGATGACAGCATAAATTCAGGCCGGAAACCCCAGCGGTTAATGAGATGCCAGACGCAGCTGTCATTCATCTCTGTGCCACTGCTGAGTGTGTGTGCATGTTTCACATTGCATCACTCACCAATTCAAGAGACCATCTCTGTCCCCACACCTGTGGCTGTAATGATGGAATTTGACTGTTAAAGTGACTTCTTACAGATAATTTAGCAATGTTGCGATTCCGTTCTCCTGCAATGCACCTGTGCTCACCACGTAACTAAACACCTGGTTTATATGCCCATACTTGCAGAAACCAGGTGCAGTTTTGTGCTGAAATTTTCTTTAAGGTATTTATTTTATTTAATATTGTATGGTTTAGTGTGTTGTTTTGCAGATTTCAATCATGACATGCAGGATGCTTTTGAGAAATAAGGGTTTTTTGGATTGTCTTTTTTTTCACAATTAATCAAAGTGAACATCATCCGCTTTCAACTTTTCTTGGCCCCTTTCACTTGATTTGAGATAGATGAACACAATAAAGACCAGATTAAAGAGATTAGAAGGAGATTTAAAGCAATTCTTGGATGGTCTGGAATGCTTCTTAGTAATGAAAACAATTTAAACCTGTGCTGTGCTTGTATGTACAGAAATATTGACTAAGAGCCAATTTCTTATGAAAGTTTAAAAAAATGTTTTAAATAAAGCTAAAAGTAACTTTGGCAGAGTCTAAGGGTACTTTTACACGACAACGATGTACTTAATTCTAAGCGGATTTATAAAAATCACTGGTTCATAAATCTGTTCTGCTGTCATTATAAATCATTTATCTTAATAAACAGAAGTGGGAATTCAAACATTTTGAAAACATGTTGTGTTTCCACAATGCGTAAATGTTTTTTCAATAAAGAGTTGGAAACCAAATTGATGAATTAGCATTTTTCCATTTGTCCTGTTTCCTGTTATCCTGTTGTTTGTACAGTTTAATTGGGTGTTTTGGAAATCTATCAGTCACACATGATTGAGAATTTGTTGTTATCCGTCAACACTTAAAGCAAGCTTCTGACAGATCAAGGCACTCTGATGCTTAATGGTGTGTGGAGGCTGTTAAAATGCAATCAGACACAAAGTGTTTAGGTTATTTATTTATTTAGACGCTTTTATCTGTTATTCTGAAGCAGCAGATTCAGGAAAAAAATTACAATAAAAGTAATCCAAGCCTTTATTATTCTGTCCATAGGTTTTTAATTGGTCTTAAATCATTTTCTATTGGTCCGCTGCACACATTAGAGAACCATTAATGTGCTTTGCATTGTCTGATTTACTTACATTTGTTGTATAGCTGCAGTCCAAATGTATTTCAAATGTAATGTTGCAGATTGGATCTGTGTGGAGAAAAAAAATGAACTTCAGGTTCATGGAACTAGGAAATCACCCCTCAAATGTACTTTATAGCCTACATCCATCAAGACAAGTTCACTTGGTTCATTTTAAAAGTCTGAAACCATCTTCCAGTGGTATGCATGCATGCTTGAGCAAGCAGGAGTCAGTGAATGTGTTCGTGTATGTTTATGCATTAGCTGGGTCGGATTGTTAAATGCTTTTAGCAGAGTGACTGATCCTCACTCATGATCCGGGATGCTTATTTTGGTGGCTGTATTTAGTAAAGACATTTTCAGTATTTAACAGCAATTACGTATTTGCACCACTAGGGATTTATTGGTTTATTTGTTTATCTGCCTAGAAATACATATATTTTCTTTGGCTCTGCATCTGATATGTTAAACAAGTAGCAAACAGCTGGGCATTGCATGTCTCAACTTGTAATGGTAATACAGTAAATACGGTATTTAAAGCCCTGATCTGTATCTTGGCTGTTTACCTTATAAATACTTAAACTCCTGAGTCCTGCTGTAGTACTGTGGTTCTGCTCATGTCCTCAAAACAAAAAAAAAACAAAACAAAAAAAGATTTTTTGGTTGAAAAGATTTATTGTAGATTAGGGAATAGTGATGGAAAAAAATATGAGATTTTTGTGTTCTCTCGCAAAGTTTCTCGGGGAATACAAACAGTTTGTTTGATAACGTAAAAGCATTGTAAAAGCTTTTTCCCCATCACCCCATGTCCCTTTAGGGGCTCTATAGATTACAGAATAAAAATAATTTAAACAAATAAATTCAATTACAAAACTACAGCTTTTTTCAGTTTTATCAGAATTTCCTAGCCATAATCTGTTCTTTCTATTCAAATTGACTCCCTATAAGCGGGATTCCTCAGTAATCCCGCTTTAACATTCATAAAACGCATTAAACTTTAATTTACAAAGATGTCAAAGACGAGTGGTCTGGGGTGTCCACTGATATGCTCACACAAAAATCGCTGCAAAAGATGCTTTCCAACAGGTGTTTTACCATTCCTTGTAAAACTGTGGACCTATTTTTTCAAACACCTCACAACTTGACATTCTTCCGCTGAGAGCTTGAATAATAGACACTCCAGCCCAGTTGGTGGCGATAATGGACCTTTGCCAATGTTTGGATAGCGTAGCCTACGATACCGTGACTGCATAACTACAGAAAGAATACAAACAACCCCATTTCCGTTTCCGGCGGCGGAGTAATACCGTACCTAACAGAACATCCAATACAAGTCAGTGGAGTTGGACAAAAACTATGATAAAACCTGTTGGAAAGCATCTTTTGCAGTGATTTTTATGTGAGCATATCAGTGAACACCCCAGACCACTCGGTGAGTTTCACGTCTTTGTAAACTAAGTTTAATGCATTTTATGAATGATTCTTCCAGTGCCCCTATGAAACCATTGTGGAGAATACAGAAACCGAAAATTCTCGGGACAGCAGCATTTGTTCATATTTCAATCTTAACCGTTCTATTTCATCAGAAACTATCTTAAAATAGGGTTTTAAGTGTAAATTACCGAACTTGTCCTTTAACCAAACGTTTTTTGTTTAACATTGACTTCCATTGAATAGACAGAAAAAACAGACATTTCTCAAAATATCTTGTTTTACTGAAGAAAAATGTATACAGGTCTAGAAATTGAGTAAAACATGGAACAGACTGTAGGACCTTATACATCAGTTTGTCCTTTATGAAGACTCATAAGTGAATTTTTAAAATGTGTTTTGAGATGAACAGTGTTACTGGGGTGGGGAGAGTTGCATTACTGCAGTAAAGCTTATGAGAGCTCAGTCTCTCACACACACGCACAGACACCCATTCAGCTCCCAAAATCACAGATGGGATTACAAAAAGCCCCATAGCCATTCCACAAGAGAACCAGCACAGCCGTGGTAGAAAAAAAAAATCTTTAAGAGATGTCTTGTGTCTGATTTTGGTGATAGACCAGATACACGTGTTTGTTTGTTCGTGTGTTTAGAGAGGGTGCAATAAAGATTTAGTGGAAAGGTGAGCATTTGCTCTTAGTACCAGCAGACATGGAATTCATCTATTGTGGCAGCTGGTGTCGTCTCTAGCCAGCGATTTCGGCTATTATATGAAAGTTTATCCTCAGAAGATTTTCACTCTGGCAGGTCAATATGAGATTAGAGGGGTTTCTAGACATAAATGTGGCCACCCACCCTGATGAGAATGGATTCCTGGCTAAGCATGAGCTGGTTTGTGTGGTGAGAACTCGGCTGACACATTTGCCACAAGGCATTTCCAGACATGTACTTTTTTATTTTTTTATTTATTTATAGAACTGGGAAAAAAATGTCACTCTGGTCCGGCGGCCAGGGTTTTTTAGCGCACTGAATACCTTAGTCCAAAGTGGGCCAACTGTGGCTTGAGGAGTGGTCATGAACAAAGTTCTGAGTCAGGAGAGGGTCAACACCACTGCTCAATTATCATGCAGACTATTGCTAACATACGCATTTAATACATTTAATACAATTTCAGTTGAACAGTTTATGACACCAGCAAGTGTCTAAAATAACTTCTGATTGTGATCATATGAGGAATCTGATCACTGTATGAGGGAGAAATGTACATGCGATGCAAAAGGCTACTTATGCTTCCCATTGCCATAATAAATACACATGGTTATGGAAAATACCAGAGACTGCTAAAAGAAAAATCATATGATTGTAATAGTGTATTTATTTCGTTTCATGTTTCATCCATCTCTTTCCCGCGTCTTTGTTGATACCTGTCTTCTGCAGTGTATCCGCATGTCATAAATTATACATACTTCTGTAAACTTGTATAACTCATTACTCCTGTTTTCTGTCTGTGAGCTCCCTCTGTTGCTTTGGCTAAAAGGATAACAGTATAGAGACGGAAGATATCTCTCAAGCGTCCTCGGATCGCATCATTTTGTGGAGTTGGTTTGTGCATTTCTGTGGTCATAAGCAGGTAGAAGCAGGTACAAGTATGTGTGTTCTCTCATTATGAAATGATGATAAATAAGGTTTGATTCAGCATGTTGATGTGCGCCCCTGTCACAAATTAATAAATAACTGTCACTGTAAAACAGTTTATAGTGCCAATCATTTAAGTAATTCTTGTCAATTCTACAATCTAGCCAGTTTTCAGGTTTTCCCAATGCTGATGATATGGGGTTGTGTGACGACGTTTTATGGAGGTATGTTAAGGGTGAGTTTTAGGGTAGTGCTGTGGGGCTACTGGCCCAACAGTGGAAATGCAGCTTGATTTGTCTGCTTGAGGTCCGAGGCTATTGGCTCCTCCTGGCACATTATTAGCCCTGGCTCGCACTGGCCCGACAGTGGAAAAGCGGCTACCGTTACACAAAGCAATGCACATTTTTTAAATCAATCAAACAACAAAATAGGCTGACTTTAGGGCTACACAATTAATCTAAATGAAACCGCACGCAATTTGGCAAAGGCTACGATTATTTTATGTGCAGCTTGTCAGTGCAGCACGGCTGATGGGTAGTAAATGCTGCTCCATCTGAAACGCAGAGGGAGCTCTCGCACAGAAACTCGCAGTATGACCCGCCGCAGAAGTAGACAACACGCTCATTCCAGGAAATCCCTATGGGCATCATACTATCACTGTAGCTGAATGAATGCTTTGACTGATTTATCAAATGTTGTCTTGTTGGACAACATAAATGGTTCATAAATACTTCTCATGGTTCATAAATGCTTCTCATGTTTGGAAAGATGTTTGATGAATGTTGCTTTTTCAAATGCACTTTATAAGCGACTCAAACTCGCAGTGCTTTCAGATGGAGCAGCGTTTACTATGGATCACAGATCCCTTTTATGCAGTATCACAAAATGTAGACTGATATTTATATTTTGAAGTCAACTAATATGCATTTACCAAAATTATATATGTATGTCAAAATATTTCATATCAGTGCATTTATATTTTTGATTTTGAATTAGTGACTGAAAAAAAAAATATTTCCTTAGCAAGTGTATGTTCTTCAAAAAGTGTTTGGTGTAACAGACCTTGATATGTTATTAAAATTTCCACCGTCAGTTTATAAAGTTGAATTGATCAAAAATGTTATTAGGCAGTAAAGCCTGTTTAAAAGCACCAATAACAAGAATACTTCCCTTTATAAGGAAGGATGCGGTTAAACTGAGCCTACATTTTATGAGAGAACCCAATAGCTACCTGTCATACATACGCTATTATTCTGATTGCTGACTATCTTCTGCTATTTCACAGATGATGTCATGTCTAATTCAAGGCCCTTGGTTAAAGCGAAATTACAGAAAACCAAAGCCATGTCTAACTATGTAAACAGAGCTCTGTGGTGAAAGTAAGCATGAGTCAGGCGGTACTCCAGACATCTATTAGAGAATAATACGCACACGTGTTCTGCTTAATTGAAGACCTCACCAAATTCTTAAAGGGTCTGTGTCTGTGTCTGTGTCTGTGTCTGTGTCTGTGTCTGTGTCTGTGTCTGTGTCTGTGTCTGTGTCTGGCCAGAAACGCAAGCAGCTGACGTGTCGGAAGTTTAATTTGAGTTCATTTTACAAACACAAATGGAAACTCTTGTTTGAGAAAAGCCACACAGATGTTTTTAGCCATGTTTGGTCCTACTATTGTTGGCAAGATTTAACAGGGACATTTCAATTCTTGTATCTTTCCCTCATCCAAAGTTATTCAACTCGGATACCATTGTTTTTAGACTAGCATGGTATGTAAAATGGCAACATGGTCTCCCTCACTTTCCCTTGATGTGTAATGTTAAAATGTCTCCCAGTTTACGTTAATAAGACACAACTGTAAGTAAGCCATTTGTTGTCTTCGCTGAAGAGTGTAAACACTGGGGCTCCTTGTCACTTTAAAAAAAAATTTATGTGATTGATTCTACAGTATGTGTGATTGTGTAACTTAACCAATTGGGTGATATTAGAGGTGGGGCTCCCTGTAATAAAAAAAAAAACCCTGAAATGGAGAGTTAGGCCAAAAAAGAGTGGAAGGAGTGTTTGGGAAACCTGTTTGGAAAAAATGGTTTTACAAATTCCTTTTGTTGCCTCTTGTGACACCAAAATTGCATGTGTTTAAAGGGATGGTTCATCCGAAAATTAAAATAATTTACTTGCCCTCATGTCATTCCAAACCTGTACGACTATTTTCTAGTATATTTTACTTATTTAAAAAAAAAAATTAGTACATACAATGGAAGTTAATGGGATCCAATGTTGTTTGGACCCCATTGTTTTTCAGAATATCTTTTGTGTTCCACAGCAGAAAGTCGTACAGGAAGGGATGACATGGTGGTGAGTAAATGATGACAGAATTTATTAGTGGTGCAACGGATCATCATTGATCCGTGATCCGTTCGGATCAATATCTTCGGTTCGGCACACGCGTGATCCGCGGATTGATTTATGAAAAAAAAAAAAATTGTGCGCATATTCAATCCACACACAGCGTGATCATGGCGAACGGAGGAGCTTGAACGCCCCGCGTCATTTAAATCCCCTGTATGGGAGCATGTTGGCTTCCCTGTCAAATATAATGATTAAGGAAAGAGGTTAGTGGATAAAACCCGTGACGGTGTGTAGGCACTGTGGCAGCATGGCCACGCATTTGAAGCGACATCGCCCCGATGTTTCACTCACAGGAGTGAAAACGAAGGCTGCTCAACAACCGCTTATCACCGCGGCATTTAAGCAGCCCCTTGTTGCACAATCAGAGCGGGCTAAAGCCATCACAAACGGCGTTCGCGCAGCACTACCCCTCGCTCGACCCTCTCTCTCTCGCGCGCACTCTCTCTCCCTCATATGAGGTGCCATCTACGGCTTAAATCAAACTTCATTCACGCACATATATATGAAACACTTGCAGACACCTATACTAAGTAGTCAAACATGCATGTATACTGCTGAAAGCTCAAACAAATACATATGAAATGCACAGACACACCTAAAGTCGCTCACTCACGTACACGCAAACTTTACACACACGAGATGCGCGCACACGCAAACTCTCCACGCACATAATCATGAGAGACGCGCATACACACAAACTCGCGCACACACAAACTCTCCACGCACATACTCATATGAGACGAGCACACACACACAAACTCGCGCACAAACTCAATGAGACGCGAGCACACACACAAACTCTCCGCGAACATACTCATGAGACTCGAGCACACACACTAGCGCACATACTCATATGAGACGCATGCTCACACAGTACATGATGCATATGATTCTCAGTGTGAACATAAGTCACACATTGGTAAGTGCATTTTTTGTTAACAGAGAATGAGAGTCCATTGCTTTTATTGTTTTTGGTTTTGTTCATTTATTGCGGATATTTAAAATGTTTTCAGTGTTAAATAGTCTATAGAAATAAGTTTATTGATCTTTGAAAAGGTATACCTGCATTATTATGCCATTATCATTATTTTAGATGAAAATGGTCTCAGAACGACAATATTATCGTTTATTATCAATATTATCGTTTATCGCAATAATTTCTTGGACAATTTATCGTCCAGCAAAATTTGTTATCGTGAAAGGCCTAGCTATCAGTGTGTTTATAGGTGCAGACATGAGGCAATTTATTTTTTATTTTTTTGCTGATCCGAAAAATGATCCGATCCGTGACTCTGATCCGGGAAACGATCCGAACCGTGAGTTTTTTGATCCGTTGCACCCCTAGAATTTATTTTTGGTTGTAGTATCTCTAACAAATTACAGTGATTTTTATACTTGACAAAATAATAAAAAGTGTCCCTTACTACACTCTTATCAAAACTTTGTGTTTTGATTTACCCACCAGACAAAATTGCTTTTTTACTTTGGCTACAAAAACAAGTCTTCAAAGAACAGAGGTGAACTGTAGATCACCATAATGGTTGTGGGAATCAGCATGACTTGCAGTGTGTCTCAGATCCACATGCTTTTATTTTCCCAGTTGTTACTGTTAATTTTAGAACTGGCATAAAGCATGAGTAAAGTGGCCTTAAAGAAAAATAGTCGCACCATGATGATACCTGATCTGATAATCATTTTAACAGTGATGAGCTCAAGCTCAGTCAAGACATTCAAAAGTATAAACCACATGAAGTGAGACATTAGAAAAAGCTTACGAAGAGAGACAGAGAGAACAGTCATGCTAACTTCAGAATCAAATTTCCTGTTGGGCAAGTGTTTCCTAAACGCATTCGTACACACACTCACATTCACCCACCCAATGGGTTAGTTCAGTGTCGATGTTTGGCCATACGATAGTATGTGCGGATGTTACGGAGCTCGCAGAGAGGACGTGTTAATGGATGAGCCTCATTCTGTAAGCTGTGGAGAGGGAAGGTTTTGGTGGCCTGTTAGGATCTTAATCAGGCCTCGGTGCAGTGCCTTGCGGGATTCTGTTACTCCGCATGTGATGACACAACAGCAACCTTGTGCTCACAGCATTTAAAATAATTTAGTTTATCCAAGCATCACTTGAACTTGCTCTTTACCACAATTTATTTGTTAAAAGACTAAGACAAATGTACTGTACAGTAATTTGTCATTAAAAGGGTAACCCCTAAAATTTACTTTTAAAAGGGAACATTCTCATGTTGTTACAAAACCTGTGTAAGCAATTTTCTCCTTTGCAACACAAAAGGAGGGTGGACTGAACTGTCTCTTTTAGGGTTCAATAGCACTGTGAAATGACATGCAACGTCTTTGTTGTATTTAGTGAAAGATCATTTTTGGGTGAAGGTTCTTGTGAGTGTCAAGGAGGTCCTGGATCACTCCTCCATGCGCTTCTAAGGGATTGAAACTTGCCAACCCCGAAAAATTATTAAAGACATCGTTAAGATTGAGCCACTGTAGTCACTTGGACTATCTTAAGTTTATCAAGCGACGAGAATACTTTTTGTGCGCAAAAACAAACAAAAATAAAGACTTTATTTCAACTATTCATTTCCTTTTCTGTGGGCCTCTAGTCAGTTAACGTAGTGTGATTGCGTAGAGCTACGTCACACGTAGGCTCACTATTGGCCGACGCTGGTCGTGTGTGATGCATGTGACGTACAACACAGAAACACTACGCTATTACACTAGTGAACTGACTCAAGGCCCACAGAGAAGGAAATGAATAGTTGAAATTAAGTCGTTATTTTTGTTTGTTTTTTGCGCACAAGTATTCTCGTCGTTTGATAAACTTAAGATTGAGCCAATGTAGTCATTTTGACTATTTTAACAATGTCTTTAATAACTTTGAGGAACAAGTTTCTATCCCTTAGCCTATGGAGGAGTGATCCAGCTCTCAGATTTAATCAAAAATATCTTAATTTGTGTTCCGAAGATGAACGAAGGTCTTACAGGGTTAGAACAACATGAGGGTGAGTATACTTACACTCAATATGTATTGTAAAAAGAATTAAATATATTGGGGAAAAGGGTTTGCCACTTAAGTTATGCTAAATGGCCGACAGGAACCAAGCAATTCATTCAGTCAAAGCATCAAACTCCTGTGGTGAGTCTCCAATGGAGCATCTGCATGGCAGATTGAAACATTCCAAATAAGTCTACGCTTTTGAAGCCAAATTATTTTTTAATGGTATGATAAATTCCCATGCTGCGTTCCACTCACTCCCCCAACCCCCCCCCCCCCCCCCCCCCCCTCCTTTTCTATCCTTTTCTGTGCTTCCCAACTGTAAACCTCAAAGCAATAAATATGAAAAGTTCAGAACTGGAATTTTCAGCACCTGTAGTTACTGCCGCAAACCCTTAATCATGAGCAGATGTAAGAACAACTTAAAAGCTGGGGGGTAAAATCAGCACGCAAAGGGGGGAGAATGGTAAGCGTGGGGTTCTGTTTTACCAGCCGGCTGCAGTCAGCTCCCGACATATGGGGGATTAAAACACAGACAGCGCCTGAACAAGTCCCTTGGAATCAAAAACATTAGCACTTTATGTTGTTAAATGCTGTTACGGGCACTAGTGTAGATGTCTAGCATGAACTTTCTAGAGTGAAATGAATATGGACATCAAGGCCTTCTGCCAGACAACTGGGAAATACGAATTGAGTGAAATGTAGTGCTATTATGCCAAATTTCCAACAGGAGGTTTGAAAGAGTTTTTATGTGCTTTGTAATGCTCGTTCTTGTATGCAGTTTCTGAACCCCAAACATATTACAACCTGATCGGAATGGACTGCAAAAAGCAGTAGGCTGGAGCTTTTATCTAAGTGGGCTTACTGCAACATACTATTCAAAAGTAACTTTTTCCTCACTGCATGTCTCTTTGATTGAGGACTAAATGTTTAGTGTGCTTTTCTAAATGTGAATTGTCAAATAAAACGTAAGTAAATGACTTTTTTTGGGTGATCTATCCATGTTGCTCCAAACCTATGACTTATAGACACAATGAGACATTCTTCAGAATATCTTTGTTCCCCAAAGGTCAGTGGGGTCCAATGTTGTTTTTTTGTTCATTGTCCTTCAAAATACCTTTCATTCCTTTTGAGTCTCCTTTGTGGTCAATTTTAGCATAATTAATTGTTACATATGTATAATGCATCAAAGCGTTTGAGGAATATGTTTCTCTGTTTTTGTTTTTATTTATGCACTTGCCCACTTAATGAATGTCTCGTGAATGTCTGTGCCGTCTTTGTTTGTACCGCTGCCAGGTTAATATTTAAACTCCAGGCTCAGTCAGAGGGCTAACATGTGAACAAGGCACAATGGTAGCACTGTGAGCCCTTATTTATTCATGCTCAGCTTCCTACCTTAATCAGTGTAGCGTTCTCCCCAGGAGAGAGGGAAGAGGGGAAAAAAGAGAAGTGGGTCAAGGAAAAGTCATGTTTGAGGTAATGCACCCAAGGGGCCAGCCTCTGATCATTATATGACATTATTTAACCCAGAGATGAGGTCATCTCAAAGCAGACACAGAACCTCTCTCAATCCCTACTAAGCCTAAATTTCAAAAATCAAACAAGGCAAGTTTTAGTGACAAGGCTGAGGTTCAGTATCTAATGACATCAAACACCCTAAATGAAGTGCACAAATACAGTAACGATTGAACAAGCATTACAAAACTTTAGTTTTCAGGTTCCTTATATTTTGTATTAAGCTGTTTACCTACAGAAATTCCTCACCCCCAAGAAATGATGTCCGGATTGTTTCTCAGAGGCATGCTGCGGTTTATAATCACCCTGTTCTGTTTTAAGAGCTCATTCGTTAAACTGATTGTAAAACGCACTGTTCCTTGTTTAAGTATCAGTCATAATTTATGCTGCTAGCAATGCGGTCGTCTTACTTTTTTAATGGAATATCTTAATGAAGAACAGGCTTTTATGATTCTTTGGTCAGTAGTCTTATTGTGATTTACTGAAACAGCACAATGTAAAGTGGTTTTGAGGTGCAGAATTCAGTAAAATTGATATTACGAAAAGCAGGGTTGTGCAAAATTCATTGGTTCCTTTTAATAATGAGGGAATATGCTTTGAATTGACCATGCACCTCGGGAAATTTAATTTGAATAGTTTTTTATGAATTGGATTTAAGTGCAGTCACACAATAGATGGTTTTCCAATTTTTCAACAAGACAATTGGATCATGCATATCAGATCATATACTGTATGCGACTTTGTAACTCATTCTCCACAAAGTTGTTTGCAGATAACTTGGTAAGTTAAATGTTAATGTAAATTAATATATGTTGCATTCTGTTTGCCAACTTGAAATTTATTTGGAATTAAAGTGTTATTCTGAATTGGATTGGTATTCTTAATTTAACTGTGAATGATGCAGACCTGACTGAAGCCCATGAGGCTGATGATCCATGTATTTTCCAGTAAGAGACCAACTACATCTGCTCCTGTTACATTAGCGTTTTGAGAACAGGAATGCACATTTTCCCTCCTTCCAATAACTTCTAACAGCTTACTATCATAGGTCTCAACAATAGAGGGCCTGCCTTAACACCAGAAACCTAAGAGTATTATAAACATTAATACAGAGCTTGACAAGAAGCTGTCAGTCAGTTGGGCAAATGCTGCAACATGCTGAGGAAAGGCACTTTCTTACTCATTTCAAGGGACTTCAAAGACCTTGGCAGCTGTAGCCAACTCTGATCTGTTTATATAACTGAATCCATGAAGGGTTTAGGCTTGTGCTGCAAACAGATCTGAGGTGTTCAACACTGTTCCACGGGCCTCAGGCTCTTTTGTTTGGATATCTTTCACACAAAATGGTCCTCAACTCCGTAGAGCATGAGCGATCTTGCTTTGCCTCCCTAACATTGACAAAGGTGTCTATTCTTAAAGCCGGAAATAGTTTGGGGGGCATTCCATGTTTCTGCGTGTCGAGCACAAAATTTGGTATACTTTTTTGTCTTTTTTTTTTTTTTGGGACTTGCACAAAGTTTGTGTATTTGTGTATTGTCTTTCACATCTCTTCTCCAGAGTGCATTTAATCATAACATGAGAAAGAGACATCAAAGCAGCCCCTGCGATGTTTAAAGAGAGAAATTATACCAGTTGTCTCTTTTCTTTTTTCCACTCTAAATTTTTCTCCTGCCTATTATAAACAAGTCACACAGAGTCTTAGTCAAACAGATTGAATTTTGATGATCTAAACAGATTTCTGTCTCTGTCTCTGTCTCTCTCTCTCTCTCTCTGTTTCTGTCCTGCTCCTTCTTTCAGTTATAGATGTCAGAGTGATCGGATTTCTATCTCTTGTGGTTGCTGACACACCTCAGGGGTTAAAGCTGTTCCCCAGAACTTTCCAAAACCCCATTGGTTCAGTCATTATTCGTCCATTGACTCCTGAAACATCATTCAGCATTAACTGCTGCTTGTGATGGGACCTGTCATCCAGACTGTGGAAGGATAAATCACACTGCAGGCAAAAGTGGCCCAAATCTGATTTTTTTGGGGTCAAGTGACCAGGTCAGACTTCTTCAGAGGTAGTGTGAACACTCAAATCTAGCCCAGATCTGATTTTTTCAAATCAGATTTAGACCACATACATATGTGGTCCTGAATCAGACCCAGATCTGATTTTTTTCAATGCGGCCGCAGTGTGAACAATCAAGGCGGATTTGATGCGACTTTTACGTCAATCTACGTCGACATTTGTCACAATTATGCGCCGGCGAAGCCCTAGACACAACAGACACAGACAGTAGCCTAACATTAAAAACTTGACTAGATATGGAGAACAGCGATGAAGCGAGTCAATGAGAGTGAGGTGTTATATCTAAGTAGTATATGGGGAGATACTTCAATTCAAGCTCGAAGGACCTTCCGTAACCGCTCCGTTTTTGAAAAAATTGCACACGAAATGGAAGAACGGGGACACAGGAGAACAGCGTCTCAGTGAAACTATTCACGTCATATTCCCACCACTCCTGGCTTCGTCTACGCATCCACACAGATCTCTGTAGTGAATTTGCAACTATAAACCCGCAAAAGTTTCCATTACACAAACATTATGAAATAAATGCGAATATGCTTACTTCCTCCATAACCTCCCGAACTTTAGTGCAACCGAGTGCTGCGTCTGATGTCATTGTTATTGTTCTTTTGCGCATGCCGGTTAGTTTGAAACCTCAAACAGTTCACACTGCAATCAGATATAGGTCACATTTTAAAAGGTAATGTGAACAGCCAATCAAAAAATCGGATCTGAGCAAAAAATCAGAATTGAGCATTAGGACTTGCGGTGTGAACCGCAAGTCATTTGCCAAGCAATGGAATGGGGGGGGGGGGGGGGGGGGGGGGGGGTTGTCTTACTTTTGAAGGTGAATAGTTCTGGTGTTGCTGCTTAATTCAGATAGACAGGGAAGAGCATTACAGATCTTGTATTATCACCGTAACAGAACAGGATACCTATTGACACTGGCTTTGTGTGCGTGTGTGTGTGTGTGTGTGTGTGTGTGTGTGTGTGTGTGTGTGTGTGTGTGTGTGTGTGTGTGTGTGTGTGTGTGTGTGTGTGTGTGTGTGTGTGTGTGTGTGTGTGTGTGTGTGTGTGTGTGTGTGTGTGTGTGTGTGTGTGTGTGTGTGTGTGTGTGTGTGTGTGTGTGTGTGTGTGTGCGTGTGCATGCGTGTGTGTGCGTGCACACATTCATTTCCCCTGGGTGGGCTCTTAATGTTATAGGTCTGTAAAACCAGCACTGGTTTTACATTTCAACAGCTGTCTGTTTGCATCAAACTTCTTTTCTGAACCTAGTACAAAAACAGGATAAATTAGATTTTAATCCACTTTCAGAATTCAATAACATTTTATTGGACGGGAAGCATCCCTTTCTAAGAATCATTTCTACCTATTTTGAAACAAATATTTTCAGGCTGGATCTTTATTAGTTCTTTTTGCTGTGATGTAACTGTTGTGAAATGTTGGCGAAAGTTTATCAGCACATGTAGAAATACTTGTAGGCTTTTCTTACCCCACTTACCCCTGTCTTTAAAACTCCTTTTAAAACTCAGGTACAGACTGTTTTTAACTCTAGCTTAGCCAGTAATTCATACTACTTTTGACCCTGGAATGTGAAATCTGAATGTTAAGATTATACACTGTGAAACACTTTGACGTTACATTTAATGGGCAATCAATCATAAACACCTCAGTGTGGTTATCTTATTCATTCACTTTTGTACATTCACACAACCTTTTAGAGTTTGTGTGTCTGAAGGAAATTTTATTGTTGATCAATTATAGCAAACGACCAGACATAAGTGCAGATACACATGGTGTCATTTGGCCTGAAGGGCAAGTGGTTTTTTAGAACCGATTGTGTGCTTGTTGCATGTTGTACTTGTCCAATCAATGTGTTTAACCTCATCAATATGTAAATAAGCATATTAACTCAGCGTTTACAAATGCTGAGTGTGACATTGTTATTCTGGGTTTGTAATTAATCCTATAGTCAGGATTCAGTGTAAAATGTTTATTAAGAGTTAAGAATGACTCTGTTTCAAGTGAAAAGCATGTTGGAAGTCAGCATTGTGTTCTACAAACTCATTTTCATTCCCTGGCAGAGGGAGAGGTAAAAGTTTTTTTTAATTATTTGTGCTGTATTAAGTAAGCCATTATAGGTTTTTTTCCTCTATGGAGGAACAACTCTGTAAATCTTGTCATAACAGTAGCAAGTGAATCGGTGAGTAATCATTTCTGAGCTTTAAACACCACTAAAGTTTTGGCATACCTTTGTTGCCCTGCAAAATTAGAATCACTGAGCTCAAAAGTACTTCAAACTTTTCTTCTTCACCTTGCATTTATCTGAAATTTTAAACTATCAGAGGTCTAAGAACTACAATTTATTGTAGCAGAAAAACTTGGTAGCCTTCACAAATTTCCACCACCCAAACAGTGTTTTTCAACCCAGCTTTAATTCTTATCTTTGGTTACAACTTGCCATTTCCAGCTGTCATGTCACTATAAATAACACTTTATAGCTACTGATTCATCTTTCTTATATGAATCTATAATTGAAACTATTATGGTCACGCAACATCAAAGCACAATATTGCTTTGATACACAGATATTCATTAAGCGTATGCTATGTTAGCAAATAGAACATCATTCTACTGGTTTTATGGTGTTGATATTGCATAATCACTTCCATAATTTCTCTTTTATCACTCCCTTAATGTGATTTATCAGGTTTGCAGTCAATCAATGCTCAATAAAAAACAGAAGAGTTTGGTTCATCCTTGCTTTGTGTGATCATTTTTTTTAGTATTCATACAGTGCACCGCATAATCCATATTATTTGTGATTCATTAGAAGCTAAATCCAGTTTGATGTTAATTTGCATTAAGAAAAAAAAGGAAAAGGACTATTCATAAATGACTGTATGACATGTTATTTCTCCGCTCTGGTGAGTTATGCAGTTTCAAAATTCAGATTCAGATATTTGTACTAATAAAGCTTTTTCTCTTCTGAAGGAGTGGATGAGTCTCAACACGAGAAGGTCCTCAGTGTTACTGTGGATGGAATTATTCAAAGTCCTGAATTCCCCGACACATATCCCCGGAATACAGTTATAGTGTGGAGGCTGGTGGCAGTCACAGAAAGTTCTAGGATCCAGCTGACCTTTGATCCACGCTTTGGCCTGGAGGACGCCGAGGACGGCATTTGCAAGTAAGAGACTTTGACCCTTTGGTCACTTGCTAGACCTCACATGCACAATTAGAGAAAGACAATATCTTAACATGGAGAAAGCATAGAAGAAAGAGAATAAAAAAAAAATATTTCTATATAAATATAGAAAAAAATAAACTATAGACTTTACTGTTGAAAATGAGTAAATCATTGAGTAGACATTACAAAAGCAATGATTTGTTATTCATTTCCATATCTTTGAACACAATGACTTATAGTCCAGAGAAATATTGTGTATTATTATTATTATTATTATTATTATTATTAATTATTAATGAAGGTGGTTGTTCAGTTGGAAAAAAAAAAATGTATTGATATTTACGCATTCTTTTTTGTGTGTGAATTGGTCATACTAAAATCATAAGACTGTTTTGGTAATCATTATGGCTCTTAAGGACTCGATACTTAAATTTAATTTTACATTTCAAAATATTTTCTGTGGTACCTGACAAATTACACAGATTTTTTTTAAATGGTTCTTCAGGGCTGTGACAATCTAGGAACAGCCAAAGCTGGCAGTTGATTTAAACAGGCGGGTTTCAATATAGCATCAAGGCTAGACTGAAACTGTAGAGAGGAGGTGATTTAGAAGATTTGAGAGCTTGAAAAATTCCCAAGTGTTTCCTTTCATGCGACAAATCAGCACCACTAAACAAGCAGTATCAGGCATCCATTGCACTCTCTTGACAGGGTCAGATGTAAGATAAAGCACCCATATACAATGAAGCAGTATAAGTGTATGTGGGGTGGGACGGGGGATTACAGTGGAGATGTATGCTTGTGACCACGTCCATTTGTTAAGATTTAGAGTCGAAAGGAGGCCATTTGGGAGATTGGCTTTGCTGCAAGAAGGCTGATGAATAATGAAAAGCCCACCCCTAAAGTGATTATGTTCTGTTATATATTTATTTTCTCCATGACTGATACAGTGACATAAAGAACAGCCCTTTCTGCTTTGTGAATATTTAGTTCCAAGTCTCCTATGTAACTCCATAGCATCTGTTTGAGATTCTGGAGGCGCATACTAAACCAGACGTACACTCACACACAGCTCAGCCAGCCAATCCACATTAAAGACCCTTTCAATTATAGGCTAGCTTTCCTTCCTTCCTTCCAGGCCTCTGTCCATGCCTCTGTTTTGCTTTATGGTGCAATCGATTGTAGATGTGCACATATGTGCATTTTTACTTCCCAGAATCTTGATGATGACCTTCCCATAGCTCGTGGTTTCATGTGGAAAAAATGCTTGTAGGCCTTTGCCAGTTATTGATAAAAAACAATGTTTTTTTTCTAGCATATTCTGTCTTAATATCCTCTTGACTTGTGGACACAACCTGTGAAAGGTTCCTCATGGTCTGCAAGCATCATGTGAAGTGATCATGCTATTGTACTTAAACAAGTAAATTAGTAATGTTTTATTTTTTAATAATAAATTAGATGTGTTTTCATACACTCTTATCAGCAAACTGTCTTGGGTTAAGTCCTAGGACACTGGGGCACTAAAGAATGAGAAATAGCCATACCTTTCTCAAATAAAAAAATCGGTAAGGTCCATCTGAGAGTCCCATGATCTCAGTCTCCTACTCGTCTTATTTGCAGCAGGTCCTGATCCACGGGGCGCAGATGATTATCCCAATTCCCTTGAAAAAAGAGAAAAATTGAGAGTGAGGTTTCTTCATAGAGAAACTCTCGCAATGCTCGCTTTCAGCCCCCTTGAGGATTGAGCGATGCTCCTCGCCCGATCATATCACACTCAAATCGTGTGTATCATCAGGTATCAGATAGAGCTGACACATATGTAAGCACTTCCTGAAAGCTTTAGCTGCCATTACTGCCTTTGACACGTCACAAACAAACAGCTCTTGAAGAGAAGAAAAAAATGGGGACATTCCCCATTAGCGTCCTAAAAGACAGCACGAGTTCCCATTCAAAAGGGAACTCTGGAGTCTTGCCAGCTGCGTGTATATCATAGTGTCCTCATGTTAACGGCACATTTAACACTGTTTTGGTTAATGGACCCTTTAGTCCTCTTTTAAAAGTCTTATTGATCTTATAAGACCTTAGTCTTATATAAATTCAACAAACTGACATTCGCAACCCATTTTACTTTCCTAATGTGACACTTTTTTATATTTAATGTGAAGGAATGTATTTTATCCAGCGGGAATTGGTTGGATGGTAAAACGTGTGTGTAACACAGAAGAATGGTGTAAAATCGAATGCTGCTACTCTATCCCTATATATTTTTGCCTATTGGTTAAAATTGTCCAATAGCATGTGTGAGATGTCAGCAGGAAATCAAAGTTATTTTACATGGGTTAAGTATTCGCAATAAGACCAGGAATGTGTATGAAGTAAATGGTATCCATAGATTTTTTTTTCATATTGACATAGCAACTAAAATATGCTTTATTCCCTGCTCATAGACATATCGTACCGATAGGTGAACATAACAGAACCCTTTCCTAGTTGCCCACATTGATGCTATGAATTTGTGCCTGCTTGTCCACTTTGTTTACATTAGTAGCTGTGGCCTTGAGGAACGTGTTGGGTTGGAGTTGGATTTTTGCCGTGAGTCGGAGTGCATTTGACCTGGAAAGAATCTGTGTGTGTGCTTGTCATCTGTGTTCATGTACATGTTCTAGAATATATACCTACCTACCAGACATGCAGTGACTTGGTCTGTATGACTGCACCAGCAATAAATTATTAGTCATTATTGAACAAGTGATGGCGCATGCACTCGTTCACAACTTTCACATACATAATCACCAAAGGAACAAACCCCCCCCCACCCCAAAACACACACACACACACACACACACACACACACACACACCATGCAATGTTATTGCTGTCCTCCTTTTACTGCTTTTCAATATATGTTTGCTATAAATATTTTATAGGCATTAATACACATTGGTATGATGATCTAATGCTAGTAAATGAAGAAAAAAAGCCTCTTCTGTTTGGATCGAATCAAAGCAACTGGGCTGGAATAAACTGTAATAAAGCTGCATGCTGAATCCTATCACGCTGCCTCCAGCAAAGCCCAGCCCAGAGCCGACAGGCCACTACAGACAATTCTCATCATCCTGTGTGTTTGTTCAGGCCGATAAGAAAACTGGGCCCGATTTTCTGTACTACTTAGGAAATTTTACAATGTTGGTTCTGTCTTTGATGAAAAGCTGGAGAGCGTTGAAAGGACACATAAGAAAAAAGTTTGTCAACGCAACGATTAGGAATTTGAATTGTGATCAACAGTACCCTTTTTAATGTACAGGAATATTTGTCATTGAGGTTTGTTGAACGATTCCTGTAAGAATATAAAGAAAGCTGAAAAAAAAAACTGTTTTCACAACTTTTCAACCTTTGATAATAATCAGAAATGTTTCTTGAGCATCAAATCAGCATATTTAAATGATTTCTATAGGATGTAACACTGAAGACTGGAGAAATGATGCTGAAAAATCAACTTTGCCATAACAGGATCAAATTAATTTTAATATTCAATAAAATAGAAAATGTATAAAAATATAAAGTTATTCTACATTGTAATATTTACCAGTATTAATTTTTCTACTGTATATTTGATCAAATAAATGCAGCTTGAGAGCATAAGAGACTACTTTCAAAAACAGTCTTACCGACCCCAAACTTTTGAACATGGTGTATCTTTATTAATATCTTTCACAATAATCTATAACACAACTTCCTTAATGTGATTACTTATCCTCTGTTAATAAATTAAGGTAAAAGATGTTGAGTAAGCATAAAGTTATGTGTTGCTTTGTGACAAGCTATTAGCTGAAATCTAATTTGTGTTTGAAGCATTCAGTTTCAACATTCCTCTTAAAAATTACTCAAAACACCCAGTGCTTGTTTTCTGATGTTGTGCCATATTTTCTAAAAGATATCTGCTGCTCTTTCATGCTTCTGTCCTACTTGAGCTTCTGTAGAGTGAATGTATGCATAGCCCCTTTCACACAGCGCGTTGATCCCAGGAAATTGCCGGAATTGCCAGAACACCTTCTGTGTGAACGCAAACACGACCGGGATTGATGCCGGGATCGATGCCGGGTTGGGGACCTAGTAACATTGCCGGGGTCAGTCCCGGAACGCGCGCTGTGTGAACAAAAGCCGTAATCAATGCTGTGTCATAATGATGACGCTGAAGTGAAGTGAAAGCAGGCTAGTGAAACGGTACTTAACGCGCTAATTTATGATCGAATCAGAGAAAAAAAAAATGCACAAGCATGGTTTCTCGACAGAAATCCGGCTCATAAGCAAACTATAGATGGTGCTGAGACATTACATGTCACACCAATGTCACGTGTCTTTACGGGATTTTTACGAGTTGTGTGTGAACGCACTCTCTGATTCCGGAAAATCACTGGCAGTGTGAATGAACCAAAGTAAAAGCGAACCCAGGTCAAATCCCGGGTCACTTTAGCCGTGTATTTTCCGGGATCTCTGTGTGAAAGGGGCTTATGTAAATAATAGTGAAATCCCATTACTGATGAGCCATCTGCCTAAATTGTCACTGGGAACGAGACAAACCCCTCTGCTTTATGGTCTTCTGAGGTAGAAAAGAATCATGGGCAGAGAAAAACGTTGATAGTATATTATATTCAGTAGCTAATAATTGATATATGGACACCTGTTTGTTGTATTTATTGTATTATATATATATATATATATATATATATATATATATATATATATATATATATATATACATATATATATATATATATATATATATAATTCATATTAGTATATGATTGTGTGTCAGAAATTCAAGTGTCCAACGTCCGTTTAACCAGTAAGTGTTTGTTTTTTGTTTCTTTGTGCAATTCGTGATGACCTGTTGTTTTTATTGAATGTGGTTTGAAGCATTAGTGTCAGGCTGGGGAGAGGGCAAACAATGACTCCAGAAAGCCAAACGCTTGTGCTAGGACATGGAGAATAGGGAAAGTATTTCTGTCCAATCAAATTATTACTACCAGGGTTTGGCTGCCGCGACTGAAACCAGCCTTTATTGAACACTGCAGGAGAATTGAGTCCATGCAGGCAGGGATAACACAACCTCAACGCTGCTGTTTTTTCTTTCCTTTATTAAAAAAAAAAATGCTCAGGCCACTGTGTTAAGGCCAAGTTGCATCAAAAGGCTGTAATTTAGAGCCCAAAAAAGGGCCATGAGAGACATTAAGGGTGAATTCACTTAAGTTATACTACTTTAGCATGTGGTACTTGCACAATCCAGTTCAACCAGGTGTGTGAGTATAAGTTATAGAGAGTATGATATTGTACCCAATGCAGATTTGTTTTTTTATCACTGTACACACACTTGCATGAGCCTGTCTGTGAATATGTAGCCTTGTGTCCAATTTGTAAGTTTGCCTTCTGTAAGTTGCATTGCAGTCATATTGGGAAAACAACGATTTTGCGAACATCTTTGCATCATTAACATAATCCCATTAGTGAACATAGTGCTAAAACAGTTAATAGACAGTTTGAATTAATGATGCTATTATTTCAGCAGGTGCTCTTCATTCTTAGACCATTTCCCCTTGTGTGCCACTATGTGAATTTGCTGAATGGGTACTTTTGTATAGAGGTACATGCCAGGGCTCGAGACTAACGGCGTCCTATCGTCCTGGGGACGATAGAAAATGTGTTTAGGACGAACAGAAATATTCTCCAGGACGCCTACAGGACGAAAGACATTTTTGTATGCATGTTCATTTATAACTAGCCTATTAGGCAAACTTAGAAAATGCCAAAATAAACTGACCAAGTGCTGACTACAAAAGAGCGCGTCTTCATGCTGTTACTATAGTTACTATCACTGAGCGCCTACTCACCCGGAGATTTGTTTCGCGGTACATCTATCAAATGGCTTAATGACATCGCAAATATGTTGCGCTGGTTAAACAACGGTAAGGTAAAACAGATCGAGCACCAAGACGGCCCTGCATCTCCTCCATCATTGGATTGAAACAGTCTGCTAGCTGCTTGCTGCTAACTGCTTGCTACTAACTTACTAACGTTAGCTAGCTAACGGGCGCTACCCCGGCTATGTGTGTGTATATTAGCTAAAGCATACAGTTAGATTTCAATATATTTGTGGTCTTTTTTTCTTAGTCTAATTTAGGGTGACCACGTTTTCTGGGGACAGTCCCTGTTATTGGTGCAGTGTTAATTTCGTTTATTTTCATTAACGACATTTTTTCACAGATGAAAACGAGACGTTAACTAAATAAAAACTAGTTTTGAATGACAAAAACTATGACAAAATTATATTGACATTTTCGTCAACGAATAAAAACTAGACAAAAATGTTAGATGGTGACGATTTGGGAAGTGATCTAGTCAGAACTGATGTCCTGCGTGTGTGGTAGATGCGCACATTTGTACATGCGCTGCATGTCTCATGAAACATAAAAAAATTTAAACGTCTGGGAGAATGAGTAGAGCAGACATATAGATCTGAATAAGAGTGACGACGCAAATAAAGAGCTCTATTCGGTACGGTTTTCTGTGCGCACACACCTGACACGACGCGTGCAGCCATGCACATAGACACCTATACAGCGCGCGAGTACTGAATTGAGCTCTGTTTTGTGTCTGAATGGACAAATACACACAACATTATTTCGAAATGTCCGTTTTGGAGAGTATTCACGTAAACTATGTTGGTTATGTCTTAAACAGTTGTGAGTCTTAAACAGTTGTGAGTCTATCGGATGTGCATCAGTGCAATTGGATTGGAAAGAGAAAAGCATTCACTGCTCGTTAATAGCTTTAAGGATTCACTATATTTAATTCATACAAATAAATATGTCTGCTGCTTGATATAATAAAGAATGATGTATGCAAGTAGTTATAAAGAATGCATAAATCGTTCATTGTAAAGAAGACTGTTCTACTTTAGGAAAATTGGTTTTATTTAATTTTAAGATTTTTTAAGTCACAGTAGTTAAATCTGTATCTTGCATGTTCAAACTTTAAAATCATTCATATTAACAGGTTAATAGATGTTTTCTCCGGAATTTTAGAGACATTCTAAATTAATGAATTACAATTGAACTAAACCCATTATTTTAGTCATCTGAATTGTTTTAGTCTAGTTTTAGTCGATGAAATACAATAAGATTTTAGCCGACTAAATCTACAGTAGATCAACATTTTTATTTTGGGACGGTTGACATTCACTTTAGGACGGTTCAAATTGTTTTTCAGGACGGTTCCAGGACGGAGGTGAAAAAAGTTAGTCTGGAGCCCTGGTACATGCGTGTAATGAAAAGTTACTGTATAACCAGTCAAATCTGTTCCGTTTTAAGAGTAAATTAAAAACTGTTCATCATATGATTAGGTGTGATTTCCCCTGAAGTAGATGCTTTGTTGCGATTTTGGATTGAGGAGTAATCCCAGAATCCAATATGTTTTTAGACGTCATAATAACAGATAGATTTAACTTTCATGTTCTCTGTGGACTGCAGAACCATCAGGGTGATTGAGATAATGCATTTAGCCATGCTTCGGTTTATAGCTTATTCAGTTCATTGAATGCTTGTGAGAATGTATTTCTAGGTCACAGCTATTGTAGTTTATGAAAAGCCTAATCCGTTAGCGTATTAGCTTGAGATCAAATACAGATAAATGTAATTTATGAGCTTACACTTCCGTAGTCCTCATTTAATCTTATTCACTCTTCACTTTCTCCCAAGCCTTTTAGCACAATTTTTCTCTCAGTATCCTCTCTTTCTCTGTTTTTCCCCTCTACTTTTCCCATCTTTCCTCGTTACCTTTGTTTAAATGCCTGTGTAATAGTGTGTCTGTAAATATCTTAATTGGCATAGTTTCCTGTGTAGGCCTTCAAAGCATTAGACCTACATTTAGATGTACACATAGCCGTTAGCCTTCCCTCACACTCGATGATAATGGACAATGCTTTGGTCACAACTATATAGTTACTTCATCAGTGTCAACCTCCCCTCAAATAATCTCTTGCTAGCCGTTTCCCCACGTTCCCCACGTTCAGGCACGTTACAGAAGCTGCCTGGTGGCCAACAGGACTGACATGGTGCTGGATTTATTGCAGTGGCAATGAGGCACAGTTAGCTTCAGGTGTGCATCACATGCTGCTGGCAGGACTGACGTCACACCAGGGCTGTGTCCATAAACTTCGGCAGCTGATTTGCTGCCTCTCTGTTTGCACACAAAGGTACCTCACGAAACTGATTTTAGACAGACTTCTGAGGCAGCTTAACTGTTTAATGATCCACAGCACAATAGAGAGAGCTTTGGTGATAACCAAGTGAATATTTAATTACTATAGTAATTTCTCTCTAGAAATAACATCAGAAGTGGAAACCGTTGGTCAAAAAAGCACATTTACACACAGAGGTGGAAAGAGTACTAAAATATTCTACTCAAGTAAAAGTACTATTATTTCAATAAAATTTTACTTAAAGGAGCTGTATGTAAGAAATGTATTTCAATTAATCATAAAATGGCCCTGATATGTCACTAGACAATTAAGAAATCATGTTCATTTCAAATACTTATATCACTGACAACAGTAGTCCGGCCAGGATATTGTCATTTAAAAAGTGAAGTTGCAGCCCTCAACTGATGTTGATGTTGTCATGTTGTGTTTTGGTCTGATGCGCCACCCTTCACCTATCTACCAATCACAAAGTCAGTAGTGTTGCGGCATCCTGGTTGCCAGCTCTGCTAGTTACCACAGCTGCAGCTACAAACGTGTCGGAATCGGGTAAAAAAAATGTCTAACGTTGCGAAACCAAAAAAACCTTATGAATCCGAAATACTTTGTGACAAAGTCCAAAACAAGGATCTGTATAGGAGATGCCTTTGAAAGATGGAGACGGCTGAAAACGGAGAAGAATTTCTGGACAGGTAACTAAGATTAATCTATGTTTGGCTAACTTGTACTTGATGTAAATGGACATTTCAAATATTCATGACAGTCGAACAAAGTTTCGCATGTTCGTGCAAAGTAACGTTACGTTAGCTCATATGGAGGAGGTGGGTCATCGAATTGAAAGGTAAGGAATAGTTTGTGTAATAAAAACGGCGAGTCGTCATTGCTAACATTAGCAATGCGTTATCAGAGCCCGTTTCTCTGAAATTATGCTGAGAGACTGAGGAAAACAACATTAGCACGCCCATTATTGTTTATCATGCAAGTTCTACAGCCAAAAATAATAGAATGACACGTAATCTTTCACATCACATATTTTAGCGTTATGGACGTGTACTGCAGGGTAATTTAGGGCACTTCCACCCTTGTGCCCCTCAAATGTGTGTTCTCACTAAGGGGTGCAAGACCGTAGGGTACATGTCCGTAGAACATGTCTCGATCCTCTAGTGATGTTCTCCAGGTTTGATCATCAGCGCACTTAATGCACCCCTTTTGCAAGTGCGCATCAGACCTCACTTTGCTATGGGCTACTACCCAGAATCCTTGTAGTGTCGTGACGTTTCGAAGAGCTTAACAATGGGGGTGCAAAACGGTTTCTATGGTGCTGGTCGGCAGCGGGAAAACTCAGAAGAAAAAGGCAGCCGGTGTGGTGAAGTGTTCGGGTCCCACCGAAATATTGGGTCCCAGCTTTGGACCCAAGCAATCCGATTGGTTCAAAGCATGTTTTATGGGTAATCACTTTAGTGCCAGGCAAACGTCAGAAGGACTAGCCGAGTTAAAGCTGTTCCAGGCGGGTTACATGGGCGCTGAGCGCCCGGTGATCGCCTGGATCGCACAACTCCGAAAACTTCAGATCAAATTTTTAAATAGGCGCCATCTTTACAAATAAACCACAGATTTGAGCTTTAAACAACTACATTCGTGACTGAAAAACTCTTAAAACTACATTTCGTGACACAATAAAAGTAGTATTTTTTAAATTTCGCGGACTTTCTCCTCTGCTGTTGACATAACCTACTATGAAAAGCTAATTTTGTTTAGTTTAGTTTTTTTTTTTTACCCAGTAACGGATATGATTTTAAAATCTGTAATTTTACTTAAGTATGTTTTGTTTTAAGTATTGTAATTCGATAAATTTTAAAACTACTTAAAGGGGTCATATACATGCACAATGCATATTCAGTACATGCACTTTTTCAAGTTGATTGTGCTGAAATGTGTGTTGGCAGTGCCTGTACACACCCATCATATAATGATAAAAATCTATCCAGTGTTTTTGTTTTAATCTCCTTATATGTTTTCCCCTGCCTCAAATTGAGCCGTTCGATTTTGTGACATCACTAAATCGGACGCCCCTCCCACGATTGTTGATTTACAGCGGCGTTTCAACAGATCCCTGCCCTGAGCGAGCTGTCAGTCATCATAGTCAGTCATTGTTGATATGCTGGAGCAGAATGGCGTCTAAGCGATTTTGGTGTTCTGTTCTTGGGTGTAATAACGAACACGGCAGTAATTTTGATGTTCCTAAATCCGAACCGCTGAAGACACAGTGGCTGAGTTTTGTTTTCGAAGGGAATATTCCCCACGAGCAACGTCAATGCTTTGATGTTTGCGCGATTCGCAAATCTTTTCTCACCAGACTGCTTTATTAACGAAGGAAGTAACTTATAAAGCTGATTTTGATAAGAAGCTGCTCCTGAAAAAAGAATCGTTACCAACTAGTCATGTCTCCCTGCTGATCCTCCAGAAAAAGTAAGTGTAAAATTGTATTAACCTTTATATTGATATTTGCAAATCGCTTCACGATGAATGCGGCTAAGGTTTGCACTCAGGGTACATACGGCAGGTTTTCTATGTAGGCTACGACGTTCTCAATATAATTCATAATCCCACGTTTATAATGAACAATGCGTTATGGTTATTGTGTTATTACAAACTGAGCAGAGTTGGGTATAACGCGTTACAAAGTAACTGTATTCTAATTACTTTTCGTGGTAACGCAGTAATGTAACTCATTACATTTTAAATTTATGTAATTTGATTACAGTTACTGATGTCAATAAAATTAAGTTGCTTGCGTTACAAATATATTGTTAAGAAAAAAATATTTAGTAAAATGCCTTTCTAATCACGTTTGGCCGGCTGCGTCAGCATGCACTTTAATGAATTTCCGGAGAACGCGCTTCAAGAGGCACACACACACACACACACACACATGCAGCGCTACACGGTTTGGAGCACAGTCTGGCCGTTTATCAATAGTAGCCTGCGCAAACTTCGGACTTGCGTCCTAGGTAGTTCAGACTTGTCAAGTTCGACTCAGGAGAACGAACTCCCGAGGACGAGAGGACGCGAGTCCGGTTATTCTGCAAACGGAACCGCGGCGTTCTTGATCGCGTCACTCAGCACGCTCTGGCTACTCCGGTTATCTCTTTATGTAGCTATATTTCAGGCAACAATTAAACGAAATATGGTATAAAGTACAACTCTGCCTCTTTTCGTCAACAATAAAACAATATATGTTATAAAACACAACTCTGCATCTTTTCATTTAAAAAAGTCGTAAACATATTAGGCTAATGGCCACACAAATGTGCGCATACATTGATTATCTTCACTGCATATATTTATAACAACACGATATATAAAACACAACCCTGCTTCTTTTTGTTTTCATTTTAAAAATATGAAACATTATTGATCATTAAAACTGACATTTAACAGAGACAGACTTGTCATTTTATTTTATTATACATTTACATACAGTGAAGAGAATGTATAGTAAAATAAATATAAAAAATATTCTATATATTTTAAAATATATAAAATAAAATTACACAACCCTGTCTGTTTTTGTTAAATGTCAGTTTTAATGCTCAATAATATCCAGTATAAAAGTATAAGTAGCCTAAAAGGTATAAGAAGCTGTACAATTAGAAATAAAGCAAACAGTTCAGTCAAACATAAGTCAGCTCTCTAATAGGCTACAAAGTTAAAGTCACCTCTCGATACATCCTGGGTAAAAGGGGCGGATCAGGAACACATCAGTGGTCTTGAACTGGACTTGGCTAGATGTGAACTTTGAATTGGAACAGTACTTGGGCAGCGACTGATGACGTTTCACAAGTCGACAAGAACATATTGAAAAACAGCCCTCTCTTCTGTCTCGCATGTGCGCTCTTTCTCGCTCGCTCTAGATTCCGGGAGATTTTAACTAATTTGCGGGCATCAGGGAGCCTCTATCAACATGCGGGAGACTCCCGGAACTTCCAGGAGACTTGGGATGTCTGTATTCTGCAATATTAAATTACGGAAAGAACTGAGTTTCACTTTGTAGTGTATTTGTGTATTTTAATAGGTTTTCAAAGTAACTTGAAAGTAAAGTAATTAGTAATCTGATTACTTTTTTACATGCAGTAATCAGTAATGTAATCAAATTACAATTTTAAAGTAGTAATTAGTAATTTGTAGTGGATTACTTTTTTTGAGTAACTTACCCAACACTGCAACTGAGTACGTATAACTTACATCAGTAAACACATAGCGTTCGTACATCTCACTAAGTTACTCTAACCTGCAAGTAAACAAAGATAGATCAAAGTGACAATATAATAACCAACCATTCAGAAACGTCATGTTCGAGCCTTATTTGTCGAACTTCTTCGGGCTGTCATCTTGTTCCGACTCCGGTTCAAACTGATACGGTTGCACAGATGTGTCCTCCTCAGAGACTCCCGCTACCATTTTTTTCCTATACCCTCAACTGTTGTCAAGGAAACACTCCACGTGCGGTGTGGTCATAACGCTGTTATGAACGGCCGCAGAACAGAGGGGCGGAGTGAGCGAAGCTCATTATCATTTAAAGGCATATGCACTGAAATGGCGTGCTGAAAACAGAGCTGTTTTTGAGCAGGTAAAATTAGTGTTTTCTTACAATACTAACGAAAATTTTTAATTAAAGTATATTACAAACTTTTCATTTAGACCCTAAAGAATCAAATGAACTTGTATGAAAATGGCATTATATGACCCCTTGAAAGTAGAAGTACACAAAAAAACTACTCAATTACAGTAACGCGAGTAAATGTAATTTGTTACTTTCCACCTCTCTTTACACAAACTGACCACCAACTGCAAATTTCAGACACCATCTTTATTTTTTAGCTCAACTGTCTCAGAATGGAAAGCAGAGGATTGTGGGATTCAAAGGCAGTGAAGGATACATATGCTGCTTTCAAAAATCGATCTGATGAAGGTATCTCTGGAGACAGGAAGTGAAGCTAACATTGGATTTGGACGTGCCATGATTCCTTCCAACCATGGAATGCATCCTCTGAAGGCACCACTTTTGGATGCAGCCCAGATCCTGTCATGAGCCTGTACTTCTGATAGGAAGTTATTTTTTTTTTAACAAAACACCAACAGATACACAAATGTCCCTTATCTTTTAACCTCTGTTGTGGCAAATAAGTCTTAAAGAGAAAATTCCTTCCACACCTCCTTGAGCTGATTTGATAGACATATTCAGAATAATTCTACCTTGTTTTCATATACACTACTGTTGTAATTTAGTGTCAGTAGACAGATTTTTTTTGTTGTTTTGTCTCTTATGCTCACCAAGGCTGCATTTATTTGATCAGAAATGCAATAAAAATTGTAATATTGTAAAATAACTGAAATATTTAAAAATGTGATTTATTCCTGTGATGATTCCTGTCAATATTCCAGCCTTCAGTATCACAATAATTATTAATGATATTATCAATGTTGAAAGTGGTTGTGCTGCTTAATATCTTTGTAAAAAATTGTGGGAAACTGAATGTGGAAAACTTCATGTAACTAATGTTACATGATGTACTAAATTAAAACTGAAATACAAATTAATTACTACACAGAAATATAAAAAATTTAAATGACAAAAATGTAACAATTATGAAAACTTGAACTACTAAAAATATAACAGTATCTCAAAAAGTATCATGGTCTCAATTATACTAAAATAACACTGATCCAGATGGATGTTAATACCAGGTGTAAACCAGACCTGAATTAGCCTGGCAAGCCAGACATACATCCACTTTTTTGGGAAATAGGCTAATTTTACAACTCCCCCAGAGTTAAACTGTTTAGTTTTACCGTTTTTGAATCCATTCAGCCGATCTCCGGTTCTGGCGGTACCACTTTTAGCATAGCTTAGCATACTTCATTGAAGTGGACAAGACCATTAGCATTTCTCAAAAAAAACTGTCTTTGTCTCATTCCTGCGTAATAATCAAGACACTTTACTGCTGTACTATGAGTGCAGCAGGCGTAATGATATGACGCAGCGCAGTTGACGGAAGGTAGCCTATTTTCAGGCGCTGCGTCATATCATTACACCTGCTGCACTCATGGTACGGCAGTAAAGTTTCTTGATTATTATTCAGGAATCAGAGTATAGTTCCTAGCCATATCAGCCTAGAAAATCGCAACTTTACATTTTCCGTCGGTCTTAGTGCACGATGTAACTACAGAAGAGTCAAGTTTTAAATAGGAAAAATATCTAAACACTTTGGTCATTTTTTTTTTGAGAAATGCTAATGCTCTTGTCCACTTCAATGATGTATGCTAAGCTATGCTAAAAGTGGTACCGCCAGAACCGGAGAGCGACTGAATGGATTCAAAAACAGTAAAACTCAACAGTTTAACTCTGGGGGAGTTGTAAAATTAGCCTATTTCCAAAAAAAAGTGGAGTATCCCTTTAAGAATGACTTAAAGTGACGTTCTCTTAACTCCAAATCATCCAGAGTCACGGCCAAAGCCGATTCGAAAGACAGCTGTTCGCCAGCAGCATCTTCTTTTTCAAGTAGCAGGGAAATCACCTATGGAAATCACGCGGAACCATCACAACTCTGCCGTCATTGTTCAGCCCGCCCACCAACTCTATACACGATGTGATTGCCCTGACCAGAGTTTGGGTTTTCCAGCTCAAATGCCAACAGAGAGTTGCTAGACCACACTTTGCTGCAAAATAGTTTTTGCTGCCGGTAGGGTGCGTATAGATTTCTAGGCTAGACCTGAATGATAGTGATTCATTAATCTCTGTAGTGTGTTTTAATCAGTGTGTTTGCTGTTGTAGGTATGATTATGTGGAGGTGGAGGAGCCTGTTGGAGGGATAGTGTTGGGTCGTTGGTGTGGCTCACAGATGGTTCCAGAGCCCCAGATATCCAAGGGGAACCAGTTCCTGATCCGCTTCGTCTCTGATGAATACTTTCCCTCAGACCCGGGATTCTGCATCCGTTACACTTTGCTTCAACAGGTAAGAAATTACTTGGTCACCTTGTTCTTCTTTGTGTAATGCTTATGCAACATTTATTGAGAGGGCCGGCTACTTTTTTGTTGAAAACATTAATCCCTAATGGCCCTGCGCTAATTATCTCTGCACCTGATTAACTTAAATACACAGTGTGCAAAGGATAATTAGGTGTTTATGAGAAATACAGTGAGCTTTGTTGAATAGAAATTAATTGAAGAGAGATGTACTTGAAAAAACTGGGGCCAAAAAAGAAAAGGATCTTGAAAATAAAAACACATTTTATTACAATGCATCTGTTGCTGTAATCACCATCCCCTTCCTCTGAAATGACCTGGCAACCTTAAATGGCACTTACTAAGTTGGAAATTTCAAGTTCTAATTGTATTCCTACCTCAGAGACCTCCTCCTCAATGTTTCACTTTATGTGGTGGTGAAAACCACAGCGGGGCGTGCTACGGTGTTTTCCACCTTGGCCATGGTTCAGTTTCCTCCCTTTAATTTACACCCTGACAGGCGTCACACGGCACATTTGAAAAGGATTATTCCCCTGAAATGATTTAATAGACATTCTTGGCTTTGATGTGTGATGCCTGTCAAAGTTTTATGACTCCACTTTCCCTTGCATTTGTTTACTGAGCCTTCAGAGCATGTCTGAACGCTATGCTATGTTGCGCGAAATTTGCTCTCATTGTATTCCAGCGAACAAAGGTCTACTTTATCTCCTTTTGGTAGGTAATGGCTGCATCTATTCTGCTGAAATGTAATTATTGTGGTGTTGACAGTGGTAAGATAGGGCACCAAAATTAGACAGGACAAATGTGGCTGTGGATGATTAAAAGGCAAAGAAAATGCAAATGGCACTTCCATATGCCATTTCCTTCTGAACTCAGTGCTTTTTTATTGAAAGTGCTGATGCGGATCCGCAAGTTTTTTTCAGAACTGACCTCCTTTTCTGCTGTTTTGAGAGCCGACATGGTTGAACTTAATAAGAATAATAATAAGAAATGTTTCTTGAGCAGCAAATCAGCCTGGAGTAACTGAAAATATATTTTAAAAAGTAACTTATTTTATTGTATTAATATTTCACAATATTACTGTGTTTACTGTATTTCCTAATCAAATAAATGCACTCTTGGTGAGCATAAGAGATTAAAAATTTAAATGGCAGTGTAAATGTAATTCATATCACACATTATTAGTAACTAATTTTAGTTATTATTTTGCAATGTGACATGAAGGAACAAGATGCATCATGTCAATGTGACTTAATGCGTCATCACCACATTGATTTAGAATTAGAATTAAGTTTTGAGTGATACTTTTTTGTTTTCTTTTTGCATGACTGAGTTGTTGCTCTTTTGAAAACTTTATGCATTATCTATACCTTCCTAGCCGCTGAGTAGATGTGGTAGTGGCCAGCGAAGAGCCTGTTTTCTGGCCTTCTCGGTGGTATAAATGTAATTTAGTTCATTTATGGCTTCAATGCTGATGTCCTAACAATAGTGGATGTGTAATGGTGTGGCTTTAAGGAGATCTTCTGAAAAATGGCACAAATCGTTGCATGGAAATGGTACTTTTAGGTTCGCTATTTTTAGGGGGTTTTCCCCCTACATTAAATTTAATATTGGCTTTTATAGATAAAATTAAGTATGTTTGTATGTAAAATGTTGTGTAAATGAGTACGTTGTCTCTTTATACTAGGTGGTGTGTTTTTCTTTGAGCAATGCTCTATTATTGCAGAGGAGGTGGTGTGTTATGGCTGGTTCATGGACACAGAGGTCACATCAGAGAAGGTGTGGCTGAATCGAGCTCTATTTATAGTGTTTGTGGTGGAGGATGTCAAGCTGGAACCTACAATTCCATCACTGACTCCTCCAGCCCTGACTCACAGTGCACAGTTTTTGTTTTCTTGCTCCCCAAACATTTTAATTCAAGAGCATTGTGGACGGGAGTTGCAATTTGAGCATCTGTCTGTGTGCATCAAAGTGTTCGAAATGTGTTAACATAAAATTTCTGAAAGTGGGTGGCAGAAGATCTTCGACAAACCAAAAATAATTAATTTCCACTTTAATGAAACTTTGTTTGGCAGTCCTATAAATATTTCCATTTCGACATGACAATTATGTGTGTCTGGTGATACATTGTTAACTGCCAGGTAAATACAATTTCATGAAACTCTTTTTCTAGCCCTTAGTTATTTATCTTCAGTGCTGTTAAAGTTAGCGTCTCTCTGGTAGCATGCCTTAATACCTAGTTTAATCTGCACATCATGCACCACCTGCTGTCAACTAAATTTTATAAAGACAGCAGTGGTGTTAATGACACTTCAATTTAGTCGGAATCTTCCTTGGATTCCCTCACACAAAAGGCTGATGCATGTACGTCTCTATTTTTATATATATATATATATATATATATATATATATATATATAATCACTGATTCCTGAGATAAGGGACAAAACATGTTTTAGGGTTATTATGAACAATTGAGCTCCTAAATTACTTAATTAGCTACCTTCATTTTCAATATTAAACATATATAAACACTGTTCTTATAAAATCAGATATAATATCATGTAGTTCAGTTGATGTTTTAATATTTTAACACCATAAATGGAGAAAAGAATAAAATATTTTTCAAAATTGACAAAAACCGAGGTGACAAAAACTGACAGAGTTGACAGAGGTCCAACTGAGGTTACTACAACTGATTAACAAGACAACAAATTAAGACAACTTACTAATTTTTAAACTAATATTTAATACAACAATCCTTCCAGTGGTTTGTTTTTGTCCTTTTGGCGATACAGTGGGTGTGTGTGTATATATTATATTATCATCATTTTATTTATATATATATATATATATATATATATATATATATGCAATATTTGTTTATTTACTTTTTTCACAGACATTCTACCACCATTTTCCAGCCCACAGTTTGAAAACCCCTATATATAAACCAATAAAATAATATCTGTCAATAAAATCTATCAGTAAAACTATCTTTCAATAAAACCCCACTACACAAACAGATGTGGATAAGGTCAGACAATTGCAGAGATCAGCATTCCCAGTTTATGCGGCATACAGTTATTGTCTGTTGAGCAACACCATGCATTGTGTAAGTGTTAATTTGCTTCTCATAACTTCTCATAAAACACTTAATGGTGTTATACGGTTTACCACACGTGTTTATAGCTCAGTTTTTTTTATTATTTATTTTGCTGTCCATTGATGCTAAGCTAAATAATGTGTGCTACAGATCTTCTGGTTTAAGGTTCATTTAGTCCCATTTATGACACAATTTAGGAAAAATGAGTGGCCTAGCCTGGCTGGCTTTTGGCTTTGTACACTTTGGCAACGGGCTGCCATGTTGGAACAGCCGAATTCTGTTTCTCTGTGGTCAACCTCAGCTACTGGAAACCCGGGATCCCGGGGGCAGCTCTGCACTTTCTGTTTAAACAAGCAAGCACTCCCCTTCACCACTTCCACCGAGAGAAGGGGGAAAATAAGCCCCAGCTGCGATTCTGAGGAAGAGATTTTGGGAACTGGTAAGGGTTTGAGGTAAGAGGTCATTAAAACAGCACCTATCTCTGGAAATAAGAAAAGTTTTGTGATTCTCAGGAGAGTCAGGAACTGGATTGCTGCTTTTAGCTCCCAGCTAGATTTCATAGATCTTTTCCCTCTTTGAACCAACCTGAAAGATGCCTTTTGCATGTGCTTACTGATTTCTACTGGCTTTGTACCATCTTAAATATCTAGGTCAGTCATGAAACTCTAGAGGGCGCAGGCTGTGGTCCTTTTCATGCAATCTACAAGCAATTACATCATCATCACATGGCACAGACTGATTGGCCTCTGCTGATCCTGCAGCAAATAACATTGCTTCCTCAACATTTAAAGGGGTCATGAATTGAGATCACATTTTCTTGAGCTTTCTTGACCATATAAGAGGTCATCATACTGTAAGAATATCCTGTAAGTTTCAGAGCTAAAAACTTCCATGTTAGTCCAAAAACAGCTTTTGACTGCAAATGACTCGTTTTGGAATGTGCCGATTTATGGCGTCATAGATATATGAAAGAATGCCTCTGCAGAAGATCAACACCTACTTCTACATCATCCCTTCTTTAGGAAAGTAATTATTTATTTTCAACTATGTGAATGTCTCAGAGCATTATTAGTTTGTTCGGGATATTTCACTGTGGATTCTTTGATAAATCAGTCACATTTCGGCACAGGCTTTGCAAACAGTAATGCACTCAACAGCAACGGCACAACATGCAAGTAACCATGTTAATTGTTACTGTTATAATCAATGACGCTGTCTACACATGCTGTTTACATCATGTTTGAACTGTTAGTTATGATGAAAGCATTCGTGAAAGTGCAGATATCATGCGCTCAACAGACATGTCTGTCATTGGCTACAATGCTAATACAATGCAACCTTTTAGATCTAAATATAATGCTATACTGTAATCAACACTTTTCACGATTAGTTGATCTCAACAGTTTTCGAGAGTTCCATATGTAATACTTATTTAATATGCAAGATGCTAGCCAGCAGTGGGTGTTTACATTGAAGTCTCACAGCAGACACACCCCTTTCAACAGAGTGTTCAAATGAGAGGGCTGAAATCAGGGTAGAAAATGGCCTTTTATTTCTAAATCATGACAATTTTTATGTAAAAACCATAATAACATTATAAGTGCACCTCAGGAAACATTATAAAATAATTTAATTTAAATTGAGTTCCTTTGAAACTTTCCACCTGACTAGATCTGCTACAGCAGTGGTTCTCAAGGTGCCAGCCAAGGGGGCCATGCAGGTATTGCAGAGGGTGCAGGAGATCTGCAGAAAAGGAAAAGAAGAAACAAAAAACATCCATGGCATTGCCATGAATGGCGGTTGGCTCTCTGCCTTTATAAAGCCACACTCAACACCAATTCCTCAGAATCTTTCTTCTTCAGACCATTAAAGGGACACTCCACCCATTTGCATTAAGATTTCCATTGTTAGAAATCCAGACATATTATTGAATGGTCGTGCAACACTCTTTCATTTTCCCCTGAGACAAGAGAAATCCTCTATTTACCTTTTTCACTTCCTCCTACAATGACGCAAAAATCGTCATTTTATATCATTGTAGGAGGAAGTGTAAAAGGGGGGGATTTCTGCAAAGACTACAAGCACTAGTTCCCACCCTTTCAAACCCGCCCATAGGGGGTTGGACCTATAATGCGCTAACAGACCTATCACAGATCAGTGCCAGTGCGTTTGATTTCACCGGCAGAAACTTTTTGAAAATATGGACGAAGGTACTGAATACGCAGACAGATGCATTATGGAGGATCTGGATTTTGACGAAGTTATGGTAGAAACGGATGTTCGTGGCTACCTTTATGAGCCACAGTATAGCGACGAGCAGCTGAGGGCTATGGAGGAACAGGAGGCGGCTGAAGCTGCTGTCACCACAGCCGATGCAGACGATCTACCTGCGACGGACGAGGAGCTCGCACTGGCTCGAGCTGGGGCAGATTGGTGGTGCCTGTGCTCTCACTGTGCGCAAATGGAGACAGAACAAGAGTCTTTCTGCTGCCGAGAATCTAAAATTTCTAATTGACGAAATTACGGAATCGGAGGATGACATGGACGTGTGTGTTTTTGCTCACCCGAGTTTCGAACCCAGAGTTTTGCGTGAAGAAGCCATTCGCCGGAGATGTGTTAAAAGATAGCGGAGTGCATCCATACATTCATGATAATCATCCTGGCACGGGGTCTGAGTGAGTAATTTACTCTTTGAAATAATACTTTATTTTACTCATTTAAGACTGCTCTTATGAGGGCACTCGACAAAACGGACAGTTTGGCATAATTTGTGTGTGTTATGGTTTGTTCAAGCTGAGAACTCGATACTGACGCACATTTTTCTGTGGGTTGTGTGTGTGTGTACTTTAGAGGAACGAGTGCGTGCCGCCTTGCACTTCTGATATTCTGAGGAGCCACTCATTACTATCCCAGCCGCCATCTTTGTTTTGGGTCTGACGAATGGATGCGCATATTTTGCGTCGACGTAATCGATGACGTCGATGCGTTGTCCCAGCCCTATACGCTGATTTCACGCAGCCACCATTTTGAAATCGAAAGCGAGGCTCCGGTGGGAAGAACCCCGGAAGTACAGATAGACAACAATGCCTTGGACTACCAACCTGAAACTGCTGCCACGATTTACACTATTGGATGTTAATATCCATTACAGGATATGTATATAGTTCGTTCCTGCTTCTTTTTTAACGTTCTGAATTGTATATATAAAAAAAATATATATTTATAAATGAATTTCACTGTATATAGTCTAAAGTATGAAAGAAATGTATGTACATTTTTAGAATAACTAATTTCTACATTAAACACAACAATACGCCATCGCATTCACGACTCTCGTATGATTAAAAGCGACACTTCCAGTTTTCTTCCCACCGGAACGATTTCAAAATGGCGGCTGCGTGAAATCAGCGAATTGCACAAATATCTTGCAGTTATTCTAGCTACTGTGGCACGGAGTAGTGGGAGTGGCCTGCGGAGCTGAGCATCGCAATGCACTATGGGGATTGTTGTCTACAATCCACAAGCACTAAAAAGTCATTTTCTGCCTTTTATCGGCCAAGAAGGTCCCAAATTAGAAATTGATGATACTATTCTACTACATATATGACCCACTTTCAATACATATTCATGTCTCCACCGGTGGAATGACCCTTTATCTTTTCTATGGTGAGAAACCTTTATGTCAGACTTGTTCAGGCATTGCAAAGCATTTCCTCAGCGGATTGCATCACAAGCTGTTATTGTGAACTATCCATTCCCCTGCCGTGTTCTGGCTAGAAGACGTACAAGAAGCTGATACAAGGCAGCTGATTATATATTGTCCATACAATGCAGCATCACTTGCTGAGCAGAGTAACAGGTTTGAGTAACATGGTTGCTGAGGCAAAGTTCAGGACAGACTTTTTTTTTATAAATAATTTTAAATTGGCCACAGCTTCTCTTCAAAAGAGAGAGGTTGACATGCATTGTGAACACCGTATGCACTTGTACTGTATATAAGAAATTTTGTATTTGCCACTTGTTTTTAAAGTTATTGTAGATGGTTTTGTTGGCCAGACTTTTCCTATCAGCAGCATTTGTTCAGGACAACCACAAGTATTATTGAATTACATAAGGCGTATAATTTCAAACACAATACCTTTTCAAAATTTAGAGTTGGATATGTGGACATTTCTCTTCTCTTCTTGCAACCACTGTGTATGATTGGCATGCCACCAAGCATGGCCTTCACCAAAAAGATGTCCACAGTGAATCACCCACGTTTCTGAGAGACCTCTGCACTGTTATTTGGTTTTCTACAGAACTGACTGCTCTCATGTGCGTTCTGACGGGCTACTGGCAGACATCTGAGTCTCTGCGCTCATGTCCATCTGTTAAGCCATTTTCCCTGTAGTCTAACAGAACCCTACAACCTGCAAGCAATTTGAAACATCTTGTTGTCAAGCTGCAGAACATAAATGAGGCCATTATTTTTCAGATAATATTTCACCTTAAAATCAATGCATCTGTTATAAAATTTGATGACATAAAAGAGGAATATGTAGGAGGAAATGTGCCTTAAATGTGACTGATTTATGCATTTTTAAATTCCTGGACATTTAAGTTCTTAGTTTTAAATGGCACTTAGTATTTCCTAATTTAAAAAGTTTAACCAAAATAAATTAATGTCAGTGTGGATAGTGCATTTCTAAAATGGCATCAGTTACTAACTGCACCCTTAAATCATTTTTAAATTCAGATTAGTATTCTAAATTATGGGGAAGGTATTGTCTTTTTTTTCTTTTAATATATTAAATTTCAATATATCATCCCATGTTTTATGTCTGAAAGTCTCCAAAATGTCTTAGCGCTTGTGCAACTTTGCTAACAAGATGTTTTATCCACCTCAGAAGGGACGTTTGGCTGTGGCTTTAAAGACCAGGGCTCAGAGGATCTTTAATTGACAGATTGAAAGAGTGCCTCACATTCACAAGCTGTTAATGGTTTTCATTCCCCACCGCTGTCCAGCGCCAAAACTGGAAGCCAGTTTTCAGCATTGAGGGACAGCTGAATGTAAAGGTCTCAAGAGCAGTTACAATGACCTGTACATTCAGCTGTCCTTCAATGCTGAAAATTGGCTTCCAGTTTTGGCGCTGGTCAGTGGTGTGGAATGGAAACCATTAACAGTTTGTGAATGTGAGGCACTCTTTCAATCTGTCAATTAAAGATTCTTAAAGACCTGTTTTTATCAGGTCATTGTAACTGCTCTTGAGCAACAAAAAAATTACAACAAAAAAATTATTTAAAAAAATGTCTGCAGTTGATTTACATCTTTAGTGAACTATTACTAAAGATATATTAAAGTACACTACACAATCATTTTAGTTCACGTCAGACGTGAGTGAAAGTAATGGTGACTTGCGGTTCAGTAAGTCAGATGTTAATTCACTATTCATTATAATGATACAAAGCGGTCACTTGGGTGTTCTTGAGTCCTTTTAAACAATTCAAAGGACAATAAAATAACTAGCTCATTAGAGTCATACATTTGTGAATCTGACTAAACTGTTTGTTTTTGCATGAGGACAAGGCAATGAAACAATGTGTTGTATTTGTTTTCTTTTGAAGAAACCTATTTTTACAACTCTCATTCATGTGGGTTTATATGTATTGTTTTGGTTTCTTAATAAATAAATATATATAGTAAATATATGTGACCTCAAACTAAGAAGTACTAAAGGTTTTTCATTCCTTGCCAAATTGCACACATACAGTATTCTTGTACTGACAGACATTTTGCAGTGCTTGACCCAGATGCTCTCAATCAGTCTGTCTTGGTGACCTTATTTACACTTTGTTCATGGGATCAATGCAATTTTTATCATTGTAGAAATCTCAGTCCTTCCATTGACACCTTGTCCTTTACACAATGGTAACCATGCCAACTCACTCCTCACTTGTTACCTGGTTTTAGAGTGCAGCATTGGACGTGTCATTCACAGGGGGATTATGTTAGTATGCCTGAATTAAGCTTCTGGAAAAAGGACATGCTGACAGATGCCACGGCACCCGAGGCAGTTGAACTGAGTGCAGAAATGTGGCTTCCTGCAGGTTGCCTAACATCATCGGTATCAGTGTTGCTGCCCTGGCACACAGCTTTAATTGTGTGTTTGGGTTCAAACAGGGTGGACAGGTTAATTGATCATGTAGATAAGCCAGTGTCAATCATTAACTCATCTAGCAAAACCAGGCATTCTCTTATTAACGGAAAATTTGGTAATCCAAAAGCTCATTTATTTTCGGATCTTAATTTAAATATTCTTACTATTTGAGCTATACTAAAGGAAGTTTGCTATTGTCTGTAGAGAAAAAAATGGGTCCAACAAGGACTGAAAAAGTAGTGGAAGGCCAAAAGTGTACCACTCCTCAAGAGGTGTCCAGCCTTCGCAACAAATACTTAACTAGTCTTCAGCTTACAGCACAGCTTAATGACATGCGTGATTCACCACTGTCAACATACACTGTCGCTAGAAGGCTCAGAGATGCAGGGCAGATAAGCAGAATTTCCTGCAAGAAACACTCCTGAAGGCTACAAATAAAGCTAAGTTATTTTAAGTGGACGAAAACACACAAGAATTGGTCCGTGAATTGCTGGAAGAAAGTTCTGTGGACAGATGATTCCAAATTTGAAGAACATATGTAAAACAGAGAAAAGGAGAGATGTAAACAGACTGCCTCACACCCACAGTGAAACATATACAGTGTATATACCGTTTTATTGTATGATTATATATTGTTTTTTTGGGGGGTGGGGGAATTCCCTTATCTTACAAAGGCTATTTTCACAGCTAGCATTTTCTGCATTCTAAATGCACAATACAATAATATGTCATTTCAGTTACTCCTTAATTGGAGATTATGCACAATTATCTGCTCTCAAGTGATATTTACCTTGGTTTTGCTTTGTTTCTTCTCACATCACAGCTAAACATGTGAAATTAAAGCATTGAACAATTCTAAAAATAAACCAGGCCTCTGCAGAACACTTTTAAAATCACCCGTTAAAAATGAAAATTCCCCTATGGAGTGGCTGCCGTACCACTGATTTCTTGTTTGATTGTGTGTTCAGAGGCAGTCGGACCCCGAGGCCCCTGCAGTGATGCCTGCATGGATGCAGAGTGTGGATGTTCTGAGGGAAGCTGTAGCTGGCTTCAGCACAATGGAGGAGGTGATGAAATACCTGGAGCCAGATCGCTGGCAGGTGGACATGGAGGACCTCTACAAGCCTAACTGGCAGGTGGTGGGCAAATCATTCTTCCATCAAAAGAAATCTAGGGGTAAATATCCTGAATTTGGAAGTTCTTAAAGTCAATGGAAACATTGGAACATACTACTTTTTTTTAAACCGCTGTCTATTTTTGTTTGCGTAGGAATGGTGGACCTGAACCTGCTTCGTGAGGAGGTTCGGCTTTACAGTTGCACTCCACGGAACTTTTCTGTCTCATTGCGTGAGGAGCTGAAAAGGACGGACGCCATCTTCTGGCCCAGCTGCCTGCTGGTGAAGCGCTGTGGAGGGAACTGTGCATGCTGCTCTCACAACTGCTATGATTGCCAGTGCTCGCCTACCAAGGTGGTCAAAAAATATCATGAGGTATAGCAAAGAACAAAAGGCCTTCCATTACACTCTACATTTCACATTTAGGATTTATTTTACTTATAACTTCTTGTATGAATAAAAACGACGCATCTCACACAACATTTCTGCTATTTATATCTTAATGTCATTGTTATGTTGATGTTTTCAGATTATGATGAGTGCATGTTCAACAACTAAAAATTAGCATTATACATACCAAATCTTCTTAAGGTTTTTTGTAGGTCTTGGCAACATGTGATCTGCAACTCTAACCCAAATGGGATATGATACTATAATTAATTAACTTATTGTCTATAGGGCCACTTACTTAATTTATTATTTCTAACAATTAATAATAATTTAATCTATCTGTTCTCATATGCTGGAGCATATGAAAAAATTCATATTGTATATATTACAAACATTGACTGACATGTGCTGCTTGTATAGCAGTATATATTTGAAAATAACTCAACATACAGCCATTATTGTCAAAATAGCTGCCAACAATAGTGAGTACACCCTAAGTGATCATAGCTGTACGTCGTTTAACCATGCAAAGCCACATGTCCTATTCATGTTCATGTTTTTGTCTGCTTGACAGGACCATACAAATTGTTGTATCTTGTATTAGAGCAGTTAAAATTGTGCTTTGAGTACAATTCTCTCATGCTGACCACTGTATGTTCAACATGGCACCTCATGGCAAATAACTCTCTAAGGATTTGAGAATTAGAATAGTTGCTCTCCACAAAGATGGCCTAGGCTATAAGAAGATTGGTAACACCCTGAAACTGAGTTACAGTACAGTGGCCAGGGTCATAAAGAGGTTTTCCAAGACTGGTTCCATTCGGAACAGGCCTCGCAAGGGTCAATCAAAGAAGTTGAGTCCTCGTGCTGTGCGCCGGTGCAGAAGCTGGCTTTTAAAAACAGACGCATGAGTTCTGTCAGCATTGCTTTAGAGGTTGCAAAAGGTCAGTGCTCAGACCATACGCCACATACTGAAACAAGTTGGTTTGCATGGCCATCACCCCAGAAGGAAGCCTTTTCTGAAGCTGGCTCACAAGAAAGCCCGCAAACAGTTTGCTGAAAGCAACCTGTCCAAGAGCATGAATTACTGGAATGTCCTGTGGTCTTATGAGACTAAGATAAACTTGTTTGGCTCAGATGGTGTCCAGAATGTGTCGCGACTCCCTGGTGAGGAGTACCAAGAAAATTGTGTCTTGCCTACAGTCGAGCATGGTTTCGGTAGCATCATGGTCTGGGGCTGCATGAGTGCTGGTTCTGGGGAGCTGCGCTTCATTGAGGAAACATGGATTCCAACATGTTCTGTGACATTCTGAAGCAGAAACTGGGCCGAACGGCATGATAACGACCCCAAACACACCGCCAAGATGACCACTGCCTTTGCTGAGGAAGCTGAAGCTGAAGGTGATGGAGTGGCCAAGTATGTCTCCAGACCTGAACCCTATTGGGGCGTCCTCAATCGGAAGGCGGAGAAGCACCATGTGTTTAACATCCAGCAGCTCCGTGATGTCATTATGGAGGAGTGGAAGAGGATCCCAGCAAAATCCTGTGCAGCTCTGCTGAACTCCATGGCCAGGAGGATTAAGGCAATGCTAGATAACAATGGTGCTCACACAAAATATTGACACTTTGGACACAGTTTTGACTTGTTCACTTAGGGTATACTCACTTTTGTTGCCAGCTATTTTGACAATAATGGCTGTAGGTTGAGTTATTTCTTAGAGGACAGTAAATATATACTGCTATACAAGCAGCACAATGACTACTCTAAAATATATCCTAGTTTCATTTCTATAGTATTGTCCCTTGAAAAGATATACTGAAATGTTTGCTGAAATGTGAGGGGTGTACTCACTTTTGTGAGATACCGTATACATGCATATACTAAAGATCAAAATTAAAGAACAACATACAATTTCCTAAATTTCACAGTCACTGCTAGTTAGAGTTAACCTAACAGTAGCAGAAGGGCTGTTCTTTTGAATATTTCATAAGTTAAATATATTTAACTTCAGAATAAAAAAAACTTAAACGAGAAGATTAATAAAATAACTCTGGTCAAAATTAGAGAACTCTTTCAGGGGTATATATATATATATATATATATATATATATATATACACCTGAAAGAGTGTGTGTGTATAAAAAATGTATCGAAATAAAATTTATATAAATGTATTTTTTTATATGTATCAATTTATTGTTCTTGTTTATTATTTATATTTTATTTATATTTAAATGCATTGTATAATATAAATGCTTGTGGCACATTTTATTTGAGTTGGTTCTAAAATTGATCCTGAGTTTAGAGAAAATGTAAGAGTAAATCATGATTTGGACCTGGTTAGTGAATGAGACCCATTGGGTGTAAATGGTAAAATTATTATATGTTTAAGTACTTGAATCAGTGTGTGTGTGTGTGTGTGTGTGTGTGTGTGTGTGTGTGTGTGTGTGTGCCCCTGTCTGTCTATATTTGTCTGTTTTTGTGTAGGTTCTGATGCTGAAACAAAGGGCAGGGAGTCGGGGACTGCAAAAGACTCTAACGGATGTCCCCCTGGAGCACCATGAGGAGTGTAGCTGTGTGTGTAAAACTGACTCCGACTAAAGCAGTCCCACCAAGAGAGAGCTACACTGGTCCCCCCACAGACTCACCCAGGGAAATATGTCTTGCTTTGTGCATAAATGAGCGAGAGTTTTTACCCTGACGTTGCAAACTAATGAAACCCAGCGCTGGATATCTTTTTATCTTGACTTATCTAAGCCTGTGGTTCCACTGGTTTTGGGCACGCAAATCCATAAAGAATTGACCCATGAAGAAGAGAGCATGGAGTATTTGGAGGAAAATTGGACACGGTCTTGCTTGTCTGTGTGTATGTGGAGGTTTGTGAACAATGTGCGTATGTACATTTGTGAGAGGTTCAGAAAATGAGGTATTCCAGGATAATCAGAGAGCCTGAAGTGAGGTTGCTATTACTTGGGGGAACAAGTGGATTTGGCATGTTCTTTTACATATTTTTTTTCTTTACTTATTTTTTTACAACTTAGTCAAGGTCCTTTAGATTTATGCATCCACTTTCAGCGATCCAAGGAAATTTTGAGGTGGCATGAGCATTCTCCTCAATAGCATCCTAAAGAAATTGACTAAACTGTGTCATAAGCCAGTATTTAGTCGCCTACTCATCTGTGAAATTAAATTAGACATTTTCATTAATAATTCTTAAAGAATATTCCAGAAAAGAGAAGGATGTCCATCTTTTTTTAAACCAGAGCTGAGCGGTCATGTCTGCATTTTCTGTTCATTTACTATGAATTATAGACTCTTATGAGAATGACTCCATTCAAGAGGGAACGCTAAAATACAAAAGTGAATCTTGTGTAAATATATTTCAAATTGTGATTTGTCAACTTTTTCTATGTCATTGTTTTTGGTACCAAGATTTTGGCATGTAAGAATATTTTTTTCCCCTTTCATAATCGCTGTAGTATTTTCAGTATTAGTCACCCTTTTGTAGAGACATTCATACATTTGTGTTGTTGTTTTTAATATTGATAATTGAAAAGACTGGAGACAAAATATTCTGAAAACTATTAGACGTTCATGTAAATAGACTTTTTAGAAGTTAAAGGGACATAGAACTGCCAGTAACATGTTCCACTACCATTAAACGGTTAACTAAATTGTTGTGGTTTTTCCAAATGGCACTTAAAGCATTGGTTTGTTCAAGTAATCTGCAGTTTTCACAAAGTTGCAAAGCACTGCCAGGGAACCTATAACTGTGAACTATTAACTGCAATCTGTCTTCAGCCATTGAGAGCGTAATTAGATGTAAAAGATGTGTCTCTGCATTAAGACAGTTATCTTACAGTGACATTACACACTTCATTTCCTTGTTTTGTGGGGGAGGGGAATGATCACAACTGCATGGAGTAGATTATGTGAATGCTGAAACAATATAACAAACCATGACACTGGTGTAAAATGAAGACAATGTGATTTATTCACAAATCATCACAAATTCAGTTTTGATTTACTGGAAAAAGGAGCGGAGTAAACAAGACATGCAGCATTATTTGCATATTTTTAATCCGCCTTAGATGACCTTTTCGGCTGTCATTTTGTCTGACTATTATTCTTTGATGTAATATTTTTGTGACTTGTTTTCATACTTTGATCACAGATTCCTCACACTTGGCAAACCAATTTAACAAGCCACCTTCTGTAAGCAGGCTTTGAGATCATCTTTAAAAGAAAGGCTCGTTTTTTTTGAGCATTCTGACAAGAGGGGATGAGAATCTGCATTTTGTTGATGTGTAATGTGAAAGTGAGAGAAGTCCCTTGATGTTGTTAAACAGCACACAGAAATGTAAATCATGAAGTTTCTCTTCATGAGACTCATTTACGGCTCTGAGTGATGTTAAAGAATGCTTGTAAAGGGTGTTCCTCATCTCTTTATGGTTTACATCTTGAAATGTGTGCGTCAGTTCAGATCATCGTCAGATCCCCTGTACATAGGAGTCTAAAAGTGATGTGAAGTGTGTTTTTTTTCTGTTAAAATACTTTCTTCTAACCCATCTTAAATTGGAGAGACCTTGCCCTTCATGGGTTGATTTGATGTAAATCAAATGATGTAAACACCGTGGTTATGTTATCAAAACTCTTGCTTTATTGAAAATCATATTTTTGCAATATAGTTTGGTCACGTTAGTTAATACTTTTTGTTAGAGATCATTACTAAATAGAGATTATTATTTCAGGAGAATAATAACATGAAGGCATGGTTTCACAGACAGGGCTTAGGTTAAGCTAGGATTAGACCTTAGTTCAATTAGGACATTTAAGTTGCTTTTTTAAACGTACCTTAGAAAAAAACATCACTGTGCTAATTTTTTCTAATTTCAGAAGACGTTTCACTCGGATATACGTCACAATAGAGTGCCGAAGTTATGACGTCACTTTGTAGGCCAAAACGCGGAAGTGAGTTCTCTCCGGTTCCCTCGCCCTAAAGTCTATGGGTTTTTTGAATGGGTTTTTGCTAAATCGCCTGAAATAAGGTCTGTGGTTAACAAAGCCTCTAAATATTTTCACATTTTGATCTATGACATAAACACACCAGTTAAAACCTGCTTGTGGTTTTTTAAACTTTATTGTGTCTGTTTGTGTTTTTTTTTAAACTTTATATAGGCTTCAAAATGTATACATTTTGGATTAACTTGTAAAGATTATCTTGATAGACAAAACGTGTAAGGGTCACAACTCTTTGTTGAACACAGATCTTATTTTTTGCGATTTTCCAAAAGTCTATGCGGAAAATGCATAGCTTTTTGATCAAGGGAACCCATGCGCCGCTAACTTCCGAGTTGCCCTACAAAGTGATGTCATAACTTCGGCACTCTATAAAAAGGACAATCTCAACTTCGGTTTCATGACGACTTTAAGCCTTGTCTGTGAAACCGGGAAGACTTTTAATATGCATTATCACAGGTCTGCATTTTCTACAGATGCTAAGGAAATTCACTGTCACCATTAATAGTAAAAAATGATGGCTGCAAATATATGAGTTTGTACATAGGAACAAAGCATTAATGTATTTAACCAGATGTGCGTATATGAGCATTGCACTGTGGGCTTGGTCTTATTTAGATAATTACAGGGTAGGTGCACTGTGGTTCTCCAGGAACTGGCTGTGGTTTCTGGGTAAAGTAATGACCTGACATCTGAGTGGCATTAATCAGTTTGCCTTTCCACTGCTTTTGTGAAGCAGTCACGTTTTAGATAAACAAAAATCTTACACTACTGTTCAAAATGTTTGGCTTGGTAAGATTATTATTTATATATTTTGCTTTGCTTTGCTTTTTAAAGAAGTTCACCAATGCTGCATTTCTTTGATCAAAAATCAAATATAAAAGTTATAGTGACATGTTTTTACAATTTAAATAAAAGTCCTATTTTAAATGTAATTTATTCATGATTAAGCTGAACTTTCAGCATCATTACTTCAGTCTCACATGGTCCTTTAGAAATTGTTCTAATATGCTGATTCAACGCTATCTCACAAAACCAATTTGTACGAATTCGTACGATTTGTCGTACTTTTGCGTTTTATGTGGCAATTTTCTAAGAACAACACAGTGAGACTAATGAGCATATCAGCATCTTTATTTTCAACAACTAAATCAAAAAATAAATCATTCTTATGTGCTTATCACAAATTTTCAAAGCCCAAATTTCACAGTGTCCAATAACCTCCTAAGGGCAAAACCAAGGACATAATGAATGTAATTTTTACCTGCCTGTCACAAAGTTGTCAAAGTTCTAAAGAAATCACAGACAACAAGACAATCAAATTTGTCATAAAGTGCCAAAGAAATCACAGAACAAATGTTTAACATAACACTGAGTAACAATGTAATCAGAGCCGAAAGTGTAAAGTGAAATATTAGAGTGTACTATTAAATCTAGCAACACTATAACTGCAGGAAGAGTGTTCATAAGAATTAAGAAATATAAGCTAAGGATATACGTGAGGTCTCACGTCACGTGAGGTATCTGGGTATTTTTATGAGTACAAGTACATGAGCTTGGTATCGGGCCCGATACCGATACTGGTATCGGTATCGGTGCATCCCTAATCTATATATTACTTTAAAATTGTTCAAATAGGTTAAAATTGCACAATTGTATTATGCCTGATCTTGCCTGTTTTATACATGTGGGAAACTTTGGGCACTCAGTTTTAGATTTATAAAAATACACAAATAACAGCATGCCCACTGAAAAACATTTATTTTATGCACAAGCCCAAACTGTAACAGTCAGATGTGGTTTGATTCCCTTTAGCACTGAATATGCATAACTCATACCTCATAAGCAGAATCTGTAATCTCTTTCTAGAACATTAACTGTTTTTACTGCACAAAACATTACAGTCACATTGTCTCACACATCATGTCAGTGTGTGTGTGTGTGTGTGTGTGTTAGGGTTGATGATAAGCTTATTCCGAAGGGGCAGGGAAAAGGCCATTTGTCATGAAAACCTTAATCTGTCATGTCCAATTAGAACAGATAGAGGGCAAAGTGTAGACTGTACTGCATTTGCCTCTAGTCTTTGAATAATGCATGTACTTCATAGGCACGTATTCAGGGTCCTGGAAGGTTAATACATCTAATGCTGTTTTCATAATCCAAGCTAAGTTAATATAAGTGAGCTTTGACTTTCTGAAGTTTTGTAGACAAGATGGCAAGGCCATACTCTATAATCCACCGTGTGTCGCACATGTGAGTGAAAATCATATTTTCCTCAGGTGGTGGGTTACGGTTTGGTTCAATCTCAAGGAGCTGACAATTTAAAACTTGAAAGTGTGGTTCTACTCCTGCTACATTATCAGGTAACTAGATTTGCATTTCCTGAAATGCCATAATGGAAGCAGCTAAAGATTAAATTAATAAACCAGTTTTTAGATATACCTTAGTGTTGAAAGTTGGTATAAAACAGAAGTTGCCATAATACTTTCTTTAAGCAGCACAACTGTTTTAAACATTTTTTATCCTAATTAAGAAGGAGACGAAATGTTTCTTGAGCACCATATCAGAATATTCGAGTGATTTGTGAAGGATCATGCGACACTGAAGACTTGAATAATTTTTGAAAATTCAGCTTTATCATCAAAGGAATAAGTTAAATTTTAAAATACATTAAAGATAAAACAAATGTAAATATTTTGTATCCTGTTTTTTGTTTGTTTGTTTTTTGCTGTTTTGGTGAATATAAGAGACATCTCTCAAAAATATTTTAAAAAATCGATCAACCTCAAAACAAAAAAGCAGACCAATTACAATTTAGTATGTAAATATTATGATGACACGACAGTTATGTTTTGAATGGCAGATCATTCTATCATTAGAAAAACGGTAACACTTTAGTTTGGGAACCAATTTACTATTGCAGGGATAGTTCACATAAAAATGAAAATTCTGTCATCATTTACTCACCCTCATGTCGTTCCAAATCTGTAAGACTTTTGTTATTTTTTGGAACTCAAATGAAGATATTTTTAATGAAATCTGACCTATTTCTGTCTCTCCATTGACAGCTACGCAACTAACACTTTGTCCCTAAAAAAAAGTTCACAGAGAGATAATAAAATTAATCCATGTGAATTGAGTCCAAGTCCAAACAGTTCATTTTCTGAAGAGACACGGCTGCTTTATATGATGAACAGATTGAATTTAGGCTTTTATTCACATATAAACATTCATCAACTCACACACCAGTTATGGTAAATGGAAGCTCTTTGAGGTTCTTTCTCATGTGTTAAGCAGCATGTTTGAGCTTCCGCAAGAACCAATGAGGTTTCTCACGTGTCATTCAGGTTCGGTTGAGCTTCCGTTTGTGTTCACTGATCAATGTTGAGTAAAACATTGCAGCGTTGTTTTATGTGAGTAAAAGCCTAAATTTAATCTATTCATCATATAAAGTGATAGATTATCTTCATAACAGTTGAACTAAACCTCTCTTTAAGAACTTTTTGAAGCCTCAAAGTGGTTGGTGACTATGGAGAGTACAGAAAGCTCTCAGATTTCATCAAAAAGAAATTTGTTTTCCAAAGATAAAAGAAAGTCTTAAAGGTTTGGAACGGCATGAGGGTGAGTAATTAATGAAAGAATTTTTGAGTGAACTAACCCTTTAACTAGTTTTTTTTAGCTTGCATATTACTAGCATATTGGCTATAATGTATAAATGCCTTATTCTGCATGACCATATTCTACATCCCTTAATCCTACCCAATACCTAAACTTAACCACTACAACAACTACCTAAATAGGAGTTTATTAAGGGAAAAGTCATAGTTAAAAGAGAATGTTACCCAAACTAAATTGTGATCAGAAAAACTGATTGCACACCAAAGGCCGAAAATATACATGGAAACTAAAAAAATAAAAACGTTACATGTTTTAAAACTATTTAGGCTGGATAAATTGTGGAAGCTCAATGTTTAAATCTTAAGGGTTTTGAACAAACTCCTAATCAGAATGTTTGAGAAATATCAATGCAGCGTTGCCTTTAAGCACTGCAATAAAGATCACACATACATAGTAATTGCTTTGTGCTAACCGTTGTAGATCAATCAAGTGTGCTTGGGATGATTATAGCCTGGGGTTTAAGGATCTCTGTAAATGAGAAAGTCTGATGAAAAAGAAGGGAAGAAAAAAAAGAAAAGGTTTGCTTCTGTAACGTATCATTTTGCAAATGAAAAAAAAAACGCAAGGCATCTTGATGTCAAAAGCATTAATGGAATGTCATTGCATGGCTGGTAGTTATACTTTCTTCAAATGTGACTGAGCAGTTTCTCCATAGAGCTACAGCCTTGTTTTGCAGTGTGCTGATGCATGTTCTCATGCGCACATTCTCATAATAAACACTGACCTGTGTAGCCTACAGAGGGTTGAGCTGGACCCGCTGGGAATTAGCCAAAGCTACAACGATATTCTTTACTCAAAGGGGTCATTATCAAGAATCTCAGATAATGTTTTATTATCTATATCTTACGATTATCTCAGAGTGAGAGGGAGAGACAATGACCAATCGGTTCGCTATAAGACCCTTACTCCTCGGCTGGGATCGTGTAGAGCCCTTTGAAGCTTCATTGAAACTGCAATTTGGACCTTCAAATTGGTCCTCGTTGAAGTCTGGAATGTTTCCCTCAAAAACCTTAATAGAAAGACATGAACATATTGGATGACATGGGGGAGAGTAAATTATCAGGAAATTGTGTAGTGAATTAATTTGTTTTTTAATCACATTGTTCAAAAACAGAAGCAAGTTACTCTTAAAGTCTATTTCAATGTTTGTTTATTGTTTACACTTATATTGGCCTGTCAAACCCAAGAATTCCAATGTGTTGTTTTTTTCCAGTTTTGTGTAGTTTTTGGTTAGCATTCAAAAATATTGAATGGGAATAATGTGATATGATGAGCCTGTAACATTCAACTCGAAAAATTCTGAAGGTTCCAGAGTTGGCAAAAACAGGTATTGAAAGAGAGACATTGTAGGTTATTATTATTATTATTATTTTTTTTAATAAAAAGTGTTGCCTATTATGAGGCATACCTACTAAGTGATTGTGCTGGAATTTATGAATTCAAAGTCAAGTAGTTTTTCAAATGTAATGATCCCTGAATTTTTCAGGGACAAATTATTCACAATTTGCAAAAATATTTTTACCAACAATTCTTTTTGATCTTGAATGATACCATAACGCTTCACTTAAAAGTAAAAATAACTTACTGCGCCCTTATGTCTAGCAAGGTAATGCATGAAAAAAGCGGATGTGAATAAGGTGCCTGGTGCCTGATCTCACACATTATCTTCCCCATATGACCCTGAGCCTCCGAGAGGTCAGCCTCACTCACTCCAAAAGATTCATGGGTAATCAGTCTAGAGGAAGTCCCTGTTGAGCTGAGCCTACTGGATGCTTACAACCATCTGACACTGACAGATGCTTTTTCCCCCTTTCACACAATATGCATAGTGCTGACCAGAGAGTACATACTCTGCTTACCCTGCTGCTATTTAATAAAACTAACTTTCAAAAATAAAGTGAAGGACTTTGAATATTTCATAGTTTTTTAAATGTAGACATAAACAACTGCTATGCCTATCATCTAATGCTCTGAATAAGTGGCTTTCAAATAATATCACATATGAATAAGTGGCTTTCAAATAATATCACATAAACACACACATAAAGGAAAAGAGACCCTTTATTATCTAACCCTATTAGACTGAGATGATGAGATCTAATATTTATTATTCTTTTCAGAAAGGAACCTCCACTCACCTACAACTTTCTTGATGGTATTTTCTGTCCAGGCCATCATCTATCCCCTTTGCCTATTCCGCTGACATGACTTGTAAGGATTTATATTTACATGAGGTTCTAACTGCATGTAAAAACAAAAGATAGGCAAAATGGCTTTTAATTGGAAAGGGGCAGTAGGTCAAATCTGTCTCCCTAACAAAGTATATAAACACATTCACTATTTACACTATATTATTGCCCATCATTATAAGCAATATATACTGTATAGAATACAGCATAATGGAATTATTTGTGCATCATTGAATCATTTTCCTGTTTATTACTATAAAGCTAATTTGAAACAATCTGTAGGTATGGTATAAAGCGCTATATAAATAAAGGTGACGACTATAGCAAATCTCGGCTTTTTTTAGATTTGCAACCACATTTTGTGGGGATTTTTATCGTCACAAAATGTAAACTATCATCATAAAAAACTGGATATATATAATATCCAAATTTATTAGCATACATACAGTACAGTACACATATAAAGCAATCTCAACTGCTTGGCACTTATTTTAATGCATTTATATAATGTTGGGTACATATAAAATACAAATACAAAATTATTTATTCATGTCTTTCTATGCCAACAAATACGGTATATTAATAATTATTAATTCATTATTATCATATATATACACTCACCTAAAGGATTATTAGGAACACCATACTAATACTGTGTTTGACCCCCTTTCGAATTCAGAACTGCCTTAATTATACGTGGCATTGATTCAACAAGTTGCTGAAAGCATTCTTTAGTAATGTTGGCCCATATTGATAGGATAGCATCTTGCAGTTGATGGAGATTTGTGGGATGCAAATCCAGGGCACGAAGTTCCCGTTCCACCACATCCCAAAGATGCTCTATTGGGTTGAGATCTGGTGACTGTGGGGGCCATTTTAGTACAGTGAACTTATTGTCATGTTCAAGAAACGAATTTGAAATGATTCGAGCTTTGTGACATGGTGCATTATCCTGCTGGAAGTAGCCATCAGAGGATCAGTACATGGTGGCCATAAAGGGATGGACATGGTCATCAACAATGCTCAGGTAGGCCCTGGCATTTAAAAAATGCCCAATTGGCACTAAGGAGCCTAAAGTGTGCCAAGAAAACATCCCCCACACCATTACACCACCACCACCAGCCTGCACAGTGGTAACAAGGCATCATGGATCCATGTTCTCATTCTGTTTACGCCACATTCTGACTCTACCATCTGAATGTTTCAACAGAAATCGAGACTCATCAGACCAGGCAACATTTTTCCCGTCTTCAACTGTCCAATTTTGATGAGCTCTTGCAAATTGTAGCCTCTCTTTCCTATTTGTAGTTGAGATGAGTGGTACCCGGTGGGTTCTTCTGCTGTTGTAGCCCATCCGCCTCACATTGGCTTCACAAATACTTTGCTGTATACCTCGGTTGTAACGAGTGGTTATTTCAGTCAAAGTTGTTCTCATTCTGTTTACGCCAAATTCTGACTCTACCATCTGAATGTCTCAACAGAAATCGAGACTCATCAGACCAGGCAACATTTTTTTCCCATCTTCAACTGTCCAATTTTGATGAGCTCTTGCAAATTGTAACCTCTTTTTCCTATTTGTAGTGGAGATGAGTGGTACCCGGTGGGGTCTTCTGCTGTTGTAGCCCATCCGCCTCACATTGGCTTCACAAATGCTTTGCTGCATACCTCGGTTGTAACGAGTGGTTATTTCAGGCAAAGTTGCTCTTCTATCAGCTTGAATCAGTCGGCCCATTCTCCTCTGACCTCTAGCATCAACAAGGCATTTTCGCCCACAGGACTGCCGCATACTGGATGTTTTTCCCTTTTCAAACCATTCTTTGTAAACCCTAGAAATGGTTGTGCATGAAAATCCCAGTAACTGAGCAGATTGTGAAATACTCTGTCTTGCACCAACAACCATGCCACGGTCAAAATTGCTTAAATCGCCTTTCTTTCCCATTCTGACATTCTGTTTGGAGTTCAGGAGATTGTCTTGACCAGGACCACACCCCTAAATGCATTGAAGCAACTGTCATGTGATTGGTTGATTAGATAATTGCATTAATGAGGAATTGAACAGGTGTTGCTAATAATCCTTTAGGTGAGTGTATATAGTGTTGTCAAATCGATTAATCTTATAAAATCGATTTATTTACATATATACATGCATATATACACAAAATATATAAACAAAAACTTATGTTAGATGCAATTAATCATGATGAATCGATTTGACAGCACTAGCATATAAAATATCATTATTGTTAATATAATCATTAATAATTTATATACATATACTGTATGTTTGCTTGCTGTGTGCTTCGTTTTCTTTATTGTTGACATGTATTATGATGATAATAGTTATTTCGAGCTATTCCAGCTGGATACAAAGAACCCTACACAAGACAATTTATTGAGAGCTTTTATTGACCTTGGACTGTGCCTTGAATCAGGTATTTGTAACAACGGATAAAAACATACAACACAGTGTAGCTAAAGAAATCATGAGAAGGTGGAGCTGAACGGGCATGTGTCTGGAAAATTTTCACTTCAAGGAAAAAGAACTTCATTATTGAGTTCGACTTTTGGACACCGCTGTCAAATGAGTCAGTTTTGCAATTACTCATGCTTGTATAAGAACAATGTTTTCATCAGACCACCCAAATCCATGGAGGTCATTCTAGAAGCAGCCCAAATGATGAGAACATAGTCCCAACCCATCAGTTCTACTTCCCCTGAATTGTGAGGGGGAAACTAAACAGAGAACACCTGAGAGACAGAATGCTAGAAAGCAAGTGACCCTGTGTCTTAACATCGTGTAGTTTGACCCTAGCCATCTTGCATTCATGTTTTAGCCTGCAAGGTACCCAGCATTACAAACAGACCATCTCTTTGTTAGTCATACAGACCTAATGGCGCTGGAGAATGGTGCAGGCTTCCTCCATTTTCCCCTCATTCCTCTTTGACCTTACTGAAAATAGGGTCACAAACCACATGTAAAGACTTCCATATTACAAGTCAGCAGTCCACAAAATGTGCCATTCACATCTAAACACCACTTTCCAGGCTCTCTAATCCACATCAGTGATGTGGTTGTTCAGAGAAGCGAGAAAAGGGGGGAAGAGAGAAGAAGAAAAAACAACAGCTGGGGTCAGTTTACTCTTTAATGGTTGAAGGTTTACAAATTTAGGAAACCACTGATGCCTAACACAGTGGAAGGATCTCATTTTGAAAAGGAGAAGTTTCCGCCTTTTCCAAGCCAGCTCCTGGAAAGTTTTAACTAGACGTCCCTCTTCATTAGGAGACTTCCCTGTGAATACACGATTTGCATTCAGCACCCATTGCTACAGCTAGAGTCTAATGTGAGGAAAATGTCTGTTTGTCTTGGCATGGGTACGACACCTCGCATGGCATACATAGGGTGTTAGTCTGCTTTTATAGCTCCCGTTGCTCTTTGTAAACTGCCGAAACGGAAGGAAGGCTCTTAGTAAATCCCTTCCATCCCCTGGTGTTAAATAATCTAAAATATTTCCTCCTTTCATTTAAGAAAAGGTATTAGGTGAATATGAAAGCCAAATTATTGGAATTAGTTTGGGGAACAAGGAATGTATTATAGAAGGATCAATAATGTGTGTAATAAAGAACGCCAAGAACGCTAATTGGTCAGGCTCTGACAGAATCTGCTGACTTTTTTCACATTTTCTGAATATTTGTTGTATAGCTGAGGGTAGCTACAGTACTGCACTCTTTAATAATTAAAAGCATCATTCAGTAGTATATTACAAAACAAATTTAATAAACAAATACATGAGGGAGGTGGATGTGTAGACATTTTTTGCCCATGTTTGTTTATTTTCTGATTGAATGATAAATACTGTGATGTTTTCTGAAAAAAAAAAAAACTCTATTGTAAATTGAATCTAAATTATGTAAATTCAAAAACAAACTTTGAAAATGTATAAACACTTATTTAAATTATGAATCCAAGTGTGTTTATGAGAAATAATCAAGTAAAAAGTAACATAAAAGTAAAATGCCCTCTCCTCTTTATATAAAACATAACTTTTGAAACCATGTTAGTGTACTAACTGTTCTATTTATTTATACTTAATTCTATTACACATACTGTACTTCATTCTAATTGGTCAATCGTTATATTCAGTGGTCTCGCAAATGAAACCGAATCGACTTTTATGTCTTGTATCAGACCTTGCATCAACTTCAATGGAAATATTACTGCAATATTGTTACAGTGTTCATTGATTATTTTGTACGTTGTAATTAATTATTTTGTCCTAGCAGAAGCTTCAAAATATAAAGAGGAAATATTATAAAATAATTCCTCAAATTATTGAGTAGCCATGAAATAAACAGTTTCATTCACAATATTGATAGGAGTGCTGTATTATGCTGAGTACTGAGTGGTTTTATGCATTATCCCTTTTCCCTTACTTATTGAATCTTTGTTTTATCAGCTTATTCCTGACCAAAATGGCAGCATTATCCATTTTTTTGTGATCTCAGTCATGGTTTTAGGTCAATGTACACCCATCTCTTGCTCTCCCTCTTTCTCTGTGGGAGTCTGAACAGGGTGGAACTTGCTTGACTTCACTCAGATGGCCTCTGTCCAAGGCAAACGGTCCAGATTCTCCAAGGCAGGGTGCTGCTCTGGGATGCCATTGACCTAAATCACTGGTCCACTCCATGGTAAGAGGTTACAGAGCCTCGCAATGCCTCTTTGAATTAGTTTGAACACTTGCGGAGTCTTTAGCTGATGTATACCTCCAAGCATGTGACAGCCTCGCCTTCTTACACTGTACATTGGGGTTGTGTCCAATTTCACCGAGAACAAAAAGTATCATATAAACACAGTGTCTCAGAATTTCAAAGCATCTGTTAAGAGTATTTCTGATCTCTTTGATGATAAATTGCAAGGCTTTGTAGTTTAAACTTTGATGGTTTCTACAGATTGGATATTTGGAATATTTTTTAAAAGTTCTTTGTAATATCAGATGCCTCTTTTCTCGGTGCTGTCTCACATAATACCTCTCAGCACACTTGATTCCACGGTCTTTTATTGCAAATCAAACTTCTTAGTCTACTCTCAACAGGCCTTTGAAGTCTGTATTCCATGTGTAAGATCAAACAGCTCAATATAAAAGAATTACTATGAAGTCATGATTAAAAAAAAGTTATCTATGTGTATTACCTAACTTCCAGCAACATACTCTGGGGTTTGGTACGATGGTCACAGACATTCAAACACTTTTTCTGCTGTTTGGTCAGTTCAGCATTTTTTGCCCGTCTGAAGCTTCTCTTTCCTAATTTTTTTTTACTTTATTTTTATAAGAAGTCTCATGTTGCCAGTGTGACACAGCTCATAACTCCATAACAGTCAGGTATAAATTGTCCCTTTGTTGGCTTTGAAACTCTTTGTCCAGCAGTATCTGGAGATCTGATAAAGCACTTTTAGAAAAAAAAGATTGCAAATTGTTCTCCAAAGTAGGTCGACTCTCCAAACTGGCCTTAAGACACAGAGAGTCATAAGGAAGTTAACAATGTCCCCCAAGTCATGAGAAATAGGTAATATCTCATGTCAGCTGTAGCCAGTCAGACAGCCTAATGGCAGACATTTATTCTGGGTGGGAAAATGGTCTCATTTCTGCTGGATTTATGTTGACTGCTGGGAGCAAGTCAGAATGTGCTGTTTTAATGCAGAGTCATATTGCATCGAGAACAAATAAGACAAATGGACTTGGGTGTATAGTACACAATTGCTGGTCATTATGCTCCAAATTACATCATTTCAAATGACAGAGTCATAATGCAAGTGAAAAATATGGCTGTAGAAGTGGTGGAACACAAGCAGCATCAGAAAGATGACCTTGAGGATTGTTTTCCTTTTATAATTTTACATTTGGGGACCATGGGGGAAACAAAACGTTTCTTTCTTTCAAAACAAATTTTTGAAATGAACAGGTTTCAAACAAAGACGTCAAAACTCCCCTGACAAGCAAATGGCACAAACTGGATGATTTCTTTTTATCCTAGAATAATCAGGCACCCTAATTGTTTTTTGACTCCCCCCAATCCCACTACCCTACCTAAGATTCCCCCTAAGGAGAAGATGGAAAAGGAGGATATGTCAGGGATTGTGTGAGATCAGACTGTTTCAGGCTGTCAGTGTGAGTCAAATGAGTCATTCGAAATCTTATTCATGTTCATGTGAAGTGGAGGTTTGATGATACAGCTGATGGAGGAACTCTCAGAGGGGGGCCCTTGGTTTCTACTTAAAATACAAGCTGCAACACAGATCAGATCCATACATGTCACTTTGATTCAGTTCTCATGACAATCAAAGCAGGATATCATGTACAGGCCAGCCTGGAGACAGTTGGCTCTGAGATTCAGCTGAATGTAAAGCACTGCTCAGGAAATGTTATGGGGTTGGTAATTGTCACTGAATAAAAATAAAATGGTTATTTTGGTTTTGAAATAAAGAAATTGGTCTACTTTTTGATAGAATCTCAGAAAGAAAGAAAAAAACATCTTGTTTGGGGCCGTACAATTTTTTATGTTTTTTAAAGAAGTCTCTTATGCTCAACAAGGCTGCATTTATTTTATAAAAAATACAAGAAAAACAGTAATATTGGGGAATATTAATACAATTTAAAATAACTCTTTTCTATTAATGTATTTTAAAATGTAATGCCAGTTTTTATTTCCAGGATTCTTTGATGAATCAAAAAATTCAAAAGAACAGCATTTATCAGAAATAGCAGTTTTTTTTAACAATGTAAAAAAAATTAACTGAGTTTTGATCAGTTCAATGCACCCTGCATTGACGTCATATAATGGTACATGCCCTTTTACAAGTTGATTGTACTGCATTGTGTGTTGGCAGTGCCTGTACACAACCATCATATAATGATACAAATCCATCCAGTGTTTTTGTTTTAATCTCCTTATATGTATTCCCCTGTCTCAAATCGAGCCGTTTCACCTTGTGACGTCACACGGCGCATGACACCCCTCCCACGGTTGTTGATTGACAGCAGTGTTTCAATTCAACATTCCCCACGATCAACGTACATGCGTTTTCAAAAAAAAAAAAATCATTTTTGCGCAAATCATTTCTCACCAGACTGGTTTTTAAATGAGGGTCAGTATAAAGCTGGTTTTGCTAAGAAGCTGCTCCTGAAAAAGGAATCGGTACCAACTATTCGTGTTCCTGCTGCACCTCCAGAAGAAGTGAGTATAACGTTTTATTAACCTTTTACGATACATATTAATCTTTGCAAATCGCTTGCACGCTTCACGATGAATGCGGCTAATGTTTACATTCAGGGTACATTACGGCATGTATTCTATGTAACGTTACGACGTTCTCAATATAATTCATAATCCCACGTTTATAATGAACAACGCGTTATGGTTATTGTGTTATTAAAAACTATGTGTGCAGGTGTTACAGTTAACGTGCTAACACTAAGTAAAACATTAAACATTTTCGTACTGTACTAAACATAAACATACAACAAATTCTTAGGCATCCTTCAACTACTGCTAGAATCATTACTGACATGACAGGACATGTTACAGTCACGATAGTTGTACCGAACACTGAGATAACGTTACGCATCACTGACAAGCCTACATTTACCAAAAAAAAGTTTTTCAACATAAATCTGTCAACGAACCAACCTATACAGTAAACACATAGTGTTTGTATCCACCTACTCTACCCTGACAGTACATACAAAAATAGATCAAAGTGACATTACATTAACCAACCATTCAGAAACGTCCTGTTCGAGCCTTAATGGTCAAACTTCTTCGGGGCCGTCATCTTGTTCCGGGTCTGACTCCGGTTCAAATTGGTATGGCAACACTACAGATGTGTCCTCAGAGACTCCCGCTGATATTCTTTCGCCAAAATATACCATCAACTGTTGTCAAGGCAACACTCCACGTTGTGTCAAAAACGACCCAAAGAACAGAGGGGCGGAGTCAGCAAGCTCATTATCATTTAAAGGCATATACACTGAAACGGCGTGCTGAAAAAAAGAGCTGTTTTTGAGCAGGTAAAATTTGTGTTTTCTTAAAATACTAATGAGAATCTTTAATAAAAGTATATTACAAAGTTTTCATTTAGACCCTAAAGATTCATATTAACTTGCACAAAAAGGGCATTATATGACCCCTTTAAATCTTTTAGCAATCATAAAACTGCTGCAGTTTACAAAATGTTAGCTACAGGGTGAGTATAAAACATTTTTACATTAACAAAACAGTATTGGGAGTTATCATCGTAACACAGCATGACTGTGCCCTTTACTTGCAGCAATTAAAGAATAATCATACTCATCACTTCTTGATGAAATATGTTAATGATTCATAAAAATGATTCTGGTGGCATTACCCCAGGGAAAAACACTGAGGTTCAATGACACCTTTTTTGTGTGTGTGATTGGTCCGTATTAGAGACTAATTGCACAGCCATGCTAATGCTGTTCTTTTCTGACTGTAAAATGAAATTGCCAGAAAAAGCGTACAAGTGATTTAGGCCAAACCTTAGAAGAGGAGTGAAGTGAAAGGCAGGTATAAATTAGACTTATATTAGACTTATATATCCTCTATAATTAGAGGATAGTGTGAAACAGCATGCAATGAATGGGCTATACAAACATCTGCATCTCCATCCTAGCATCAGCGTCTTCCCAGCATGCAAATGTCTCAGATGGGTTGCTTCACTTTCACAATCCTTCATTTGTTGCCCAACTGCAGAACTTTAACTTATGGCTAACTAGCTATTTCAATGGTCTTTGAGGTTTTTTCTCTTCTCAAGCTTTTTAAATGTGCAGCACATGCGACCAGTTTTTGATTCTCATTATTTTCCTCTCTTATCTAAAAGAGCTTTAAGACGCCCACAGCTGGATTGCCTATTTCCATTAGAGGTGCCAACCAGTTGTGAACAATGCCAGGGCTGAGGAAGATCAAAGTGATGGTAATCCTAGGGCAGTGGTCACCAGAGGAACAGACTGCTCACACTTACGAGATGTGTGGGAATACACTTGTGGGTTTGTGTGTGTGTGTATTCTCTTTGATTTTGATACAACCGATTAACACTGTTCCCTGGTGATTTTCATTTAGATCAAAAGAGTCTAGTCCAAACAAAGCATCTGCTACAAAATACCAAAACAATTTCCATTTCCCTCCTCTCAAGCTGGACATCCAGATCCACACACCCCACACCCAGCTAGTCACAGCTGCACTCTTTGTATTACTGCTGATTGTTATGTTTCAATAACTTACTATTATTATTTTGGCCTTTCTACAGATTCTCAAAGAGAGACAGAAAACAATTGGAGAGGGGAATGGAATTGGGAAAGGACCACCAACCTAGCTTCAAACAGAGTTGCCCGAACCGCTGTAGCACCATAAGCCAGAGCGTTGCCCATGCACTACTATTCTTACTATTTTTACATTAGGTAGAATGTACTATTGTCCGTGCAGCAAAACAAATCAGTCAGATGCTTTTATCAAAAAAATGTAGTTTACAGATAATGGGTTTTTACAGTTTTTTACAGTTACCAAATACTTTAATTGGAAAGTAGCTTGATGCTAGCATAGCATGTCAGATTTGCATTCTGCTTAGAGTCAGCCCTTAACGTTAGTTTGCTCATCTTCGACTTTCTGTGTTCACATACTCTTTTAATACAGCCTCATTCCAAAAAAAGCTGTTCTCACTTTGTAATGAACCCATAGCTGGAGGCGAATTAGAATCCATGTTGCAGAGGTTCTTTATGGTCAAGGACATTCAAAGTCAAACAATCCAAGATGACAGGCAATAGATGTAATTAAAGTCCAAGCAAGGTTCAAAACACAGCAAGGCAGGCAGACGGCAAACAAAATCCAATTGATAGACAAAAAGGGTTACAACAGACCATGGCAAGAAAAAAACTTGATTAGGGCAGATGAACTGGCATATTTCACAATGTGCTCAGTGAAGCACATGGCTTATAAAGCTACAAACAGGAAGTGAGAATCCAAACAGGAAGTGCCACTAAAACTCAGGTGATGCTCCCTCTGGTGGAGGGATGATCTGGTCATGGGCTGAGGTGTTACACACTTGCATATAGTATTTTTCCGTTTCTGTTGTCAGACAACGGAATGATTATGGAATCGTGATTAAAATTCTAAATTGTGGTTTGTTTGCTAAAACTGCCAAATATATTTAGATATAGCCAAATTAATTCACAAATCATTAATAAAAGTTGTAGCAATAATGAGAAAAACACTAAATTTGTAAATAAAATAAAAAAACTAAACTGGCAACACCTTGGGCAACACTGGTCTTTGAGTGTTGCACCACATCTTGCTGCTCTTTCAGCATCTTGTGCATGAGCGGCACACTAAAGTTGCATTATCAAGTTAAGTGTTGTTCAACATTTAAAAACTTGTCTCGGGGCATTGAATAGTTTCCCATTATTGTATCTTGTATCTGCTGTATCTTGCGAAATTTTTACAAGCAAAAACACAGTCTATGTGACTGGCCCATTTTAGTAGATTTTGTTATACAGTAATGGTCTTGGTTTGTTCTTTGGTCCCTTTTTCTCACCCCTGAAGACATTTTGTTTATAATTTTTCCACAGTGTATTTCTTTTTACAAACAAGATCCAAAGCCATTTTCTGTTGCTTTCCTGTATATTTTTATGTTACATTCCAGTCCCTTAATGTTCATACATTCCCTGGAAATCAAACCCACAACCTTGACCTTGCTTTACCAAGAAAGCTACTGCACTGCCCTGTTAGAACCCTTATGATATGATTAATAAACCATTTACACGTTATAAAGTAAGACAGCTGAATTGCATGCAGTGTATAACAGCAGGAAAATCTGACCACCCACTCATCACATTGTCTAGACCCAAGATTTGATCAAAGCTGTCATAACACTTGAGCTATGAGGGTGTGGCTGCCATAACATTGAACATATAAGACAAAAATGAAACTATGGGATATAAAAAGGAAAGACAAAAAGGAGGAGAGAAGAAAAGGAAGCGACCAAGCATGACAGAATCAGAGCTAGGAAATGACAATATTGTTACAATCCTGTATGTTAGGTATTAAGTGTAATGAGCTGTGGTTACAAATGCTTGTTGAGTGTCAGGTTTTATTTCTGTGCTCTTTTAAATGTTAAATCGTTAACTCTGTGTTACTTAGTCAGTATCTTATATAAACATTCTGTCTGTTCTGTTTATATAACAATGCTTTTTTTTCAGAGTGGCCAAGAAAGCAGGGATATTTCCTCCGAAAAAGCAGGGTTATGATTGAATATGATTGGTTTGTGCGATAAGTCCCAGCTCTTGATTTCGCATGTGTTCCGCATTTGCGAATCAGTCTGAATGAACAAAATAATGGCGTTAATTGGAAGACTAACTAAAAAGTAATTAAACAAATCACTCACTTTAGGGGCTTACACGACACCATTTTCAACTAAAAACGTAAAACTTTTCAGGTGTTTTGGCCGTTAATTTACACGTCTATGGCATTGTGGGTGCCTGAAAACGCAAAACCTTTGAAAACGTGTTTCAAAGTGCAAGTTTTTAAAAACAGTCTCCATGTAAAAAATAAAAAACCGAATCTGTGAAAACGTTGACATCATGCACATGCTTATTACTTGTTCAGTCTATATGTTTCATTGCCATCTACTGGCAGCATAATACAGCGTTTTTTGTTGTTTTCGCAGATCTGTGTGAATAGGAATTGTTTTGACAATGACGTCTACGCGGAAAAGTTAAAAAAAACTTCTCAATTTTAAGCATATCATTTTTGTGTAAACATACCCTAAGAGTTCATCCCTTATATCTTGTCAAAATCAAACTTGAAATGGCCTGAAAACATGATGACCGTGCCGGGCCACAATCAGCTTTGTGAAATTTAAGGTAGGTCTACATCTTTGTGTCTGTGACCAGTGTCTGAAAATAAGTTGACTATTAAAAAGAATAGCTAAACATCCGTTCACAAACAATAAATTGTTTAACCCTTAAATGCATGAAAGTTTTACCATTCATTAATACATTTTAGGGTCTTTAGCGACCCGGATCAACACGGATGGATCTCTACCTGTCACGAACGATAATATAAAACTCTCCTGATATTACAGTAACAATTACCGAAGAATAAAATTAAACATATTTTGTTGCCTTTTGGAGCTTGGAAGGGTTCAGTTTGAGCAGATGGTTTTATACTGTTAATGTGATAATGTTTTATCATTGTCCTTGTCAGAGCTCATTTCCCAGTACATTCAGCATCTGGCGCACATTCACGATCTCAAACATATTCCCAAAACTATCATTTTCAACATCTTCAAAATCAATATTTTGATCGTTTACAGCTTCTTCACCAGATCCATCATCAAGAGACAGTGACACTAATATTTGATTGTGTTCAGTACTTGCTCTGCAGTAAATCGCTGAGCCACTTCAAGTTTTACTGATAATAATTCCTAATCGTTTGTTTTCTGCCTTCGGTAACTATGAGTAAAAGGTCACTTCATCATTGTGTATAAGACATTGCTGCCTATTACACTTATTAAGCCATCAAAGATTCAATTATTTTTGTTCAGGAAAAATATACTTGCACTGTTACAAAACTCGGGTCGTTGGCGACCCTATTCAGTTTTTACAAAAAAGGAATGGGGAAAACTTGTTATATTGTTTATAAAGAATTAAATGAGGAATACTAAGAAGGTTGATGTCTAACTTTAAAAAATGAATGAGGGTAGTAAATGAAATCCCGGGTTACTTAAGACCCGATGTATGCGTTTAAGGGTTGAATTATTACTGCCTTTAGTTGAGATTTATACTTGGTTTTAATAAACAGAATATTATTATTATTGTTTATGTAAAAAAAAGTAATGTTTTTTTTAATGTAATGTTTATTTAACCAGGAACATGTAAAAACATTAACTGTAACTGGGAAATGAATTTACATTTTATTTATATATTAAAAAAAACTGTGAGGACTTTGCCTTCTCATTTAAGAACCCCACTGCACACTGCTGCTATGGAAAAAAGGCATCCTTTGCAACATATAGCCAAGGGCATGCCATGAAATAATTTATTACGCAAAACTCACCCTTCTAGACATGCAATAACATGAGACACGCATTGTAACATAAGATGAAACCAAAGGTTGTGTTTCTGATATTGTAATCGCACTAAATTATTCAGTAGATCTATAGTATCAGGCCTATGCAGTGTTATGGAGCATGTTGATTGAATGATAACTTGAAAATGATAATGAAAAAATACCTTGGCTGTTAAATCTTGATTATACATAATTACCAACCTTGTATCGTTAAATCCTCCTAATTATTTCTTTTTTTTTAAAGGGAACGTCCAAGGTATGATTAGAGATTTGAGAAGGGAGTTAGCTGCCTGTGGCTCTTGGCTCTTTTCCCTCTCTTGAGAATGAGATGAATGATTCCGCTTCAAAGGCAGCAGTGAACCTACTTTAAGTAAGGAGATGATTTATTTTCAGCAAAACCTTCATAATGCCAAACCTACAGTATGATCTCCAATGGTCAACTCATTTAGATTGGCATTCCTGCCCTTTTTTGCATATAGCTCAAAACTAAAGGCTCAAAGTCCATGCATCTATTAATATGAATTGAATATTAGATATTAGAAGAATAGATTTTTCATTTTGGAATAATCTTTTCACAGTGGTTTTTATGGATTTATGGGACTTAATGTTGCCATCTGTTTTACTGTATTATGGAGATACTTATTGATTCTAATGGATTTTGTTTGTGGTAAATATTTCAGTTTCCGTAAACTGACTCACTATGAGTACATTCACTTTACAAATACAGTTAGTTTACAATTAGCATTTAATGAGACTTGATTGTGGAATCTATTCTTAATTTGTCAGCTTTATAATTCTCTCTAGTCTTCATGATCCCTCATTGGATCAACATTATTAACCTCATCTGTCACAGCTTAATCTAGTCTGGGCAGTTTGTCAAGTATGCACAGCCAAAGTAATCTCTGTGAGAGAATAATCTGTCATTTTTATACAGTGCTGGTCAATTTGTGTGCGTCTTTGGTCACAGATACTGGCAACCATTAGTTGCTGATGAAACAACTTTGGATAAATGCATTAGCACATACCTTTGTGAAATTAACTGCATAATTAAATTACCTACACCTGTATATTACGTTAAGTTTTTGCTAAGAGAAAAATAGAGAGTTACAATGAACAAAACAATCGGCCTATCGGCACCACAACAGGACTATTACAGGATATGCCATTCAAAAATAACCTCCCTACAACATTCCTGCAACAAATCCAATTTTATGGTTGCAAAAAAAAAAACCTGAAAAGAATGTTCCCTAAAACTTTATTATGTGGTTCTCAGAAAAACAAAAGGGAACCAAATATTAACGTTAGGGGAACGTTCTGTGGCTTAATCTAAGCCCTGCCTGTGAAACCAGGCCTATGTTTACTAGGATACTCGCAAAGAAGGGTGTTCAAGCGCAAGAAGACGTGTGTTACGTTTAGGCAAAGATGAAGAGAGGTGAGAATGCATTGCAGCAGTATTTATTGAAAACAAAAACAAAGATAATCCGAATAGAGGATCAAAAACAGGATCAGTAACATAAAACATAGTAAAAGACCATTAACACAACAGCTTCGCACACCACGCAAAGACAACAACCGACAAACCACGACTGAAACGCATGTGAATGTATTTCATGAATGTGTCACATGGGAAACACCTGGAACTGATTAATCTCTAGGGTAATAAACAAGACAAAGGAAAACATGACCTAAACAGGAAAGGGGAAGTAATGATAAAAGGAGAACAGAAAACACATTTCAAAATACGAGTCCACAAGGAACCATGATACAAGTATCGTGACAACGTGAAAGAGAATTCAATGCATATTCAAGCGCTGTCTGGCTTTCTGGGCAAGTGCTAGGAATGTTTGAGCACAGTAAAATTCTTGCCCTGTAAACATCCTGTAATAATGTATGGAAACACCCGTTATACATAAAATCACATAACAGTTCAAGTTTTTACTTACATATACGATTTAGTTTTAATCCAAACGAGGCATGTGTGCAATCAGCAATCAAGATCATGATGTGCGTATTTTTTACCATCAGTTAACATTAGTAAAATGTGCCTCGTTTGACCTTCTTTGCTATTGACATATCCGACCAAACTACAAACTTTCCTGCAATGTCTGTGCAAAAGGGATATGGCTCAACAAGCTAGTGCGTCTGTGCCGCTGCGTGCTCAATTCAGTCTGCATTAGGTTTATCAGCTCGCGCACAGAAGCTGTTGGAAACTTTTTCTTCAGAGACCAGGAGACGTTGGGATATCTTTCAAGCAGAAGTTACTCTTTATTGAGGACTTTGCTGTTGCAATGCTGTAGTCGTCCAAGTCTCAACTCCATAACTCAAGCACAGTCTTTTTACCTTTCAATGGGGAGGGATTTACATAGAGGTGGAGACAATCTTGAACAAAGCATGTAAATGAAGTACAGGAATCAGCACGTTACCGGAAATTCCACAGCCCTGATCTCATCAGCATAACAGTGTGATTCAAATGCAAATATTCTGATCTAATCAGCCGGACTATTCAACGCCTGGGACAGGGGCTCCGAAAGCCATTAAAACAAAGGGTGAGAGTCTCAGTAATCTGACTCATTTAACTTATAATAAAGAGAACAGGACTGGCAAGGAATCTTTTGCTGATAACTCCATCACCATTTATACCTCAAATGCTAAATTCAGTCTACTAAACTTTCTCAGTTTATATACTATTGTATTGGAACCTAAATCAAACATTTAATAAATTTGTTATACAGCTATATAGGCTTAAATATTTCAACTGTTTATCATTCTATTAATTCAAAGACATCCTTCTCTGATATATCCACTCTGCTCTCTGTTTGCTCTGTTGTCTGTGTTTCTTTGTTATAAGCACTGTACTGTACACACTGTGTGGTATCGGTTGTTGGTATCAGTATCAGTGCCCTAAAAATCATTAGGCATTACTTGCAAATATACTATCACACAGTATTATCCCACAGTGCAAAATCAACCTGAGGATCCGGCAGAAGATGTTTTGTGATGTGATATATAAGTTGACCAAGGGGCAGATGGACAGATACATGCTGCACATCTTTAAATTGGAATTATGGTGCACATTATTTAAGCCTTGAATGGCAGACAATGAATAAGTCAGATGAGGTCTTCTGTCTCAGTCCAAGGTCAGTAATAAAAGCTGCTCTCCCATTATTTTTGTCTTATTTCTTGAATGAGTGTCAGATGTCAATAGTACAATATAGCACATTTTTATATTGGTGGTCCAGGTTTTGACCATGTTATTATGGTTAGTGAGTATAGAGCCTTTTAGCGAGTTCACCCCAAAATGAAACCCTTTTCTTTTGTTTAACACAAAAGAACGTATTTCATATTGTTGGTAACCAAGCAGTTGATGGGCCCCATTAGCCGCTTTACCACTGTCGGGCCAGTGAAATCCAGGGCTTTCCACAGCCCTTGCTGAGCTAATAGCCTTGGACCTGTAGCACCGACCCCAAAACCACGCTGCATTTCCACCGTCGGGCCAGAAGCTCTGCAACGCTTCACTAAAACCCGCCCATAACACGCCTCTCTGGAACAACGTCACACAAACGCTTAATTTCACAAACAAATAGAAGTTTTATCAGAAAATGAATCAGAAAGAAATCACTGGACACTAGCGAGATCGAAAAAGCAACGATAAAAGCGAACGTTTGTTGGCATTTTTGTTGTTTACTTAACCCTCTCAGGTCGACAAACGCACCGGCGCGTTTTGCTCGATTTTTTTCACATAGCAGGAAAATAGACTTAAAATACTCTGTCATTTTTGGTCATACAGACTTAAAAAAATATAAAAAAATAAACTGTTGAACGTCTACTTTTTTATGTGTCCACTTACAATCGAAATAAAACATTGTGCTTTTTTAAAATAAAGAAAATAAACAGGGTGTGCTTTCTGTCTCTCAGTCTCCATTAACCTTTTTTCTGGAGGATATCTCTAAACTTAAACAAAGCTCAGCGAATACTATTCACCCAGTCCCTAGCAGGTACCCAACTTCTCTCCTCCGGACCGTAACCTTCCCAGTCCACCAGATACTGAAATCCGCATCCCCTCCACCTCGAGTCCAGAATGCGATTTACCGAATATGTAGGTTCCCCATCTACAAGTCGCGGCGGGGGAGGAACCGGGGCAGGCGGATTAATGTGAGAATGAAACACAGGCTTTAATTTAGATCCATGAAAGGCGGGATGAATTCTCCTGTACGCAGGAGGATGTTTGAGTCGGACTGCCACCGGGCTAATAATCTTGGTGACAGTGAACGGGCCGATAAATTTGGGAGCTAAGTTATTGGAAACGGAGCTGAGAATGTTCTTAGTTGAAAGCCACACTTTTTGACCAACGACGTATACGGCAGGCTTCTACCTCACGGGCTCGGGTCCATGTGCGGTAGCATCTCTGGACGAAGGCGTGAGCGGAGGGGCCGCGACTTCGGAACCCAGACTAGGAAAAATAGGTGGCTGTTAACCTAAGCTACACTCAAACGGAGATAGGCCCGTTGATGACACTGGTAACGAGTTATGAGCGTACTCAACCATCGAGAGCTGCTGACTCCAGGAGGAAGAGTTCTTGGATACCAAACATCGCATTTCTCCGCCTTGACAAAAAGCCACTTTTCTAGCAACCTTTGAAGTACTCGTCGGACATGCGAGTACTTCCTGGAGAGAAGGTAGTCATATATGAACTGATCTACAGTATCTCGCAGCATGTCGTTGACGAGTACCTGGAAGACCGCTGGGGAGTTGGACAGCCCAAAAGGCATGACTAAATAATAACATGTCCCCTAGGAGTGTTAACCCTCTGGGGTCTAAGGTGTTTTTGGGGTCCTTGAGATGTTTTGACATGCCCTGACATTTGTGCTTTTTTCAGTTGCTTATAAACATATTAATAGAAAAGGTGTAATTACACTCTATTTAGCACAAACAGGGTTACCATAATATGCGAGCAAAATGTATGTACATGTTTGCATGTTTGAGAGAATATTTTTAGGCATTGTTATTGAAAAAACTAAAACTTGAAGTGTCTGAAATAAGGCCACAAAACATACTAAATATGTGTCCACAAGACTTTTGACTAATGGGCGTTGTTGCTTAGAGTTTTTGCTTCAAAATGATCTGAATCATCATGCCTAATCATTTACACAAAACAATACATTGACTTAAATTTTATAAGACACCTTTTGATGGAAAGGCAATATGCGTGGAGGCGTGTTCACACCTGAGAAGACAAAAGCCGGATAATGTGCCACATACATAATGAGCTGCATATTAATTAGCCTTTCACACAGGTGTGTCTCAGGGTCCCAAAGAATGCAAGGACAAAAGAAATTATCTATATATACATATTTTACAATTAGAAATTGTAACCAATTACAAATAGGTTACAATTACAACAACAATTACAATTTTAACAATATTTCAAGTTTATTCTTTCTTTTTAAAAATATACATTTTATCATACGTATTAAAAAAGGTAAGGATTCATTAGTTTGAATATTGGAACAAACACTATAATAACATCTTAGTTGATAATTCAATATACCTACTTTATTTTTGACAAAACATCATACTATAGTATATTTAACATATGAGTAGAAATTGGTGAACAAAAGCTTAACTATTTAATGTGACAGTAGTCTTTTTTTACAGTCAAAACTTTATAATCTATCCAAAACTAATCACAAAATCTTGTCTAAACATTCATATTTAGATATTTTAGCATATACATGTTAATTTGCAGTTTGTTGCTTATACAGACATTTTACTTCAACATATTTTAGTCTATTTTACTCATCTTAGTAGGCTATAGCAATATAGTTTGAATGTGTTCATGTAAAAATAACGTTTACTAATGTAGGTGTGAGAGTGAATGAACGGCACAGACACGCGCTGTATAACTGTGGTAAACAACGCGCGCGCATCTGTGCTGTTCATTCATCATTTAGCCTACACACAATTCATATTTAAACAGTCTTTTGCGGTGTACAGACACTATTCAATATCGCAATTAGAACAAAGCACTTAAGAATAAATGACTCCCTACATCAGCTGGATCCGTTGCTCCTCGAAATGAAACTACTAGCACTTCTGGTACATTTTCCAGGGTTATTAGATAGTAATATTCCTCATAGGTAGCAAGATGAGGTAAAGTACAAGTTTTTATTAAACATGATGTGTTTTATAAACCAGCTGTTGGGCGTTGGCATGTTTGAATGGCTTGCCTTAGATCATTTGCGTTTGAATACCGTGCACGCTCCATGGGCCTGTCACATAAGCAGAATAATGAGCTGAGAGAACGATAATGAGATCAGCTGACACCTCTATCTTTTTTTTTATAGATTACATAAACTAAGAATATTTATTTTAGTTTTGAATTAGATATTTTAAAAGTACAAACTTAAATGATTATACAGATATATTGCTCATGCTTGGGTGAATAGTATTCGATGAGTTTTGTTTAAGTTTAGAGACGTGCTCCAGAAAAAGGTTAACGGAGATGGAGAGACAGAAAGCACACCCTGTTTATTTTCTTTATTTTACAAAAGCACAATGTTCTATTTCGATTGTACGTGGACACATAAAAAATAGACATTCAACAGTTTATTTTTTTATATCTTAAGTCTGAATGACCCAAAATGACAGAGTATTTTAAGTCTATTTTCCTGCTATGTGAAAAAAATCGAGCAAAACGCGCCGTCTCGTTTCTCGACCCCAGAGGGTTAAAAGCGGTCTTCCATTCATCCCCCTTCCTGATGCGAACCAAATGATAGGCATTACGTAATTCCAATTTTGTGAAGACTGATGCTCCCTGCAACCTCTAGAAAACTGAAGACATCAACGGCAAAGGATCATTATTCTTTACCGTGATGTTGTTCAACCCCCGGTAATCAATGCAAGGTCGCAGATACAATTCTTCTTACCCACAAAAAAGAATCCCACCCCCGCATGAGAAGAGGAAGGCCGGATGAACTCTGTTGCTAGAGAATCAGAAATATATTTCTCCAGGGCCTACCTCTCTGGAACAGAAAGTGAGTATAAATTGCCCTTAGGCGGAGACTTACCTGGCAGTAAATCTATAGCACAGTCGTAGGGACGTTGTGGAGGAAGAGAAGCAGCACGGGACTTACTGAAAACTTCCTTCAGGTCGAGGTACTCAACGGGCACGTTTGATAAATCCACTGCCTCCTCCTGAAACACAGAAACAGGTACGGACGGACAAGCAGACGCAAGACAAGACTTATAACACTGAGTGCTCCAAGCGGAGATGGAGTGCTGGTGCCAGTCCACCCTGGGGTTGTGTAACTTGAGCCAGGGGTGACCAAGGACTACGGGTGCCAGGGGTGAGTCCATGAGGAGAAATGACAGAGTTTCTGTATGATTTCCTGATGTGGTGAGTGTTATGGGTCCGGTAGTGAGTGCAATATTGGGGAGCCTCTGACCATTTAGGGCGTTGACGGATATACTGTGAGTCAGTGAGCTGATGGGGATGTGAAGTCCATGGGCAAGTTTATGGTCCATAAATTTACCCTCTGCTCCCGAGTTCAGTAAGGCATGGCAGTCCTGATTGCCGGTTGCCCATCTCAGTCTTATCGAGAGGAGCATGGACGATGATGATGATGAGGTCTTCTCGGCGGAGATCCCACCCGATAGTAGCCTCAGGTTTACTATCGGGCTGGACCCTTTTACTGGGAAGGCGTGTAGGAAGTGGTCCGCTTCCCCACAGTAAAGGCAGAGTCCCTGGGACATCCGCCTCTCTTCTCCTCCCTGGAAAGCCGAGCTCTACCCACCTGCATGGGCTCATGATCGACGACAGGGCTGACCGTGTCCCTGCCGCTGGTTTGTGGGCCTCCAGGTGGTTGGTTAGGGAAACCACAATGTTCCATCCTGGAGAGCCGTACATCCACTCTAAGCGCCAGCTTGATGAGCCCATTCAAACTTGTGGGAAGGTCCAACACGTAGATCTCTCTCTGGACACGGTCAGCCAGCCCATGCAGAAACATGTCCCACTGCGCATCCTTATTCCATTGGCACTCGACCGCCAGTGTGCGAAATTCTATGGAGTAATCCAACACCAATCAATCTCCTTGTTGCAAGCTAGCAAGAACTCTGGCCGCTTCTCTACCTGCCATCGACCGGTCGAAGACCCTTTTCATTTCTTCGGCGAGTGTCTGGAACGAGTCGCAGCATGGATCCTGGTTCTCCCACACCGTCATTCCCCATAGCGCCGCTCTCCCAGTCAGCAGCGTCAGAACGAAAGCCACCTTAGATCTTTCATTGCAGAAGGTTCGAGGTTGTAGTGAGAAGTGCATGTAACATCTAGTCAAGAATGCTCTTCAGAAAGTGGGTTCAACGGAATACGCTTCCGTGACAGGAAGACGAGGCTCTGACTGGGGAGCCGGCCCAGGTGGTGTGGGTTGAACGAGCAGTGTGGGTAGCGCAGTGGGACCCCTCAGATTTTGGAATTACTGGGTGAGCTTGGACACCTCCGCCGCTAGAGCTTGTACCGTCTGCCCTGTGTTGGAGATGCTCTCCTCTTGTGTGTCCATTCGACTGATGCTGCAAGCGATGAAATCCTCCAAGCAGATCGTGAAACCACCTGCTGCCTCGATGTTGGTCAGATCATTCTGTCACAAGAACGCTAGAGAAGGCAAAAGCAGGTACTGATTGAGTAGGTCAGGTTCACACAACACCACACACAGGACGGGTGAGTGACGCAGGAACTTCGACGGAGAACCGGGTTGATGATGGTTGACAGGTGAGGTGATAATCCGTGAGTTCTGTAAAGTAGTGATGGTAACAGGAAACGAAGACACAACGAAACACATCCAACAGGAACGCAGATCACAGGAAGACGCCAAACGGAACAGGAACACAACCAGGAACATACCACAACGATTTGACAAAGACAAGACAGTGAGCATATATAGGGACCACTGATCAGATGCAGCTGGTGCTGCTGATGAGATGCAGCTGGCGCTGCTGATCAGCGGTAGTGATCGGTGACCAGGCCCACACACACGTACAATAACAAAGACAGGAGACATGAAAGACACAGTGAATTCACGGACCGTGACAGTTATATTTTCAGTCAGAGAAATGTAGGAAGCTCCCGAAAAACCAGAGTTTTATTTTATGACATATGCAGAGCTAAATATGGATATCAGACAGTCCGATATAAAGAGACGAGACGTACTGACAGAAAATAAATAAATACACTATTGTGATAGCACATATGATTGTCTGATTTCATATATATATTTCTGCCTTGTACGGTTATCAGAATCCACATCAGATTGTCTGATTTCATATATATATTTCTGCCTTGTACGGTTATCAGAATCCACATCAGATCACAAACAGAAGTTATTTCAAAAACTCGCTGCTGTATGAAAGTGAGTTTTGATCTAAAATTATTAAAAAAATGTCTTTAATGCTGATTTTAGCTGGTATATAAAATCATCTGCGGCGCTGCCGTCTCCAGACTCAGGTAAACGCCACCTTTGTTCATAACCACTCCTCAAGCCCGAGCTGGCCCGCTTTGGACCAAAGTATTCGGAGGGCCAAAAAAACCTGGCCGTCGGCCCTCAGGAAGCCCCGACAGGGACCGATCAAGCACCGGAAGTGACAGTGGAAAAGTGACCGGCCCTGGCACACACTAGCATGCCCACTTTTGGCCTGACAGTGGAAACTCAGCTAAGCAAACATAAAGTTTATCTGGGAATGCAAAACGTTCGCCTAAACGCAAAAGCATTTAAATATAATTTATAGGTGCTCCTTAGGAAGATAAGTAAAAGTATTATAGGATAGGAAGTATCAGTCAGTTTTAGAGTAGAATTCAGAGTGCTACAGTGTTGAACACTCCAATGAGATGCCATTCACATAAATGAATAAACAACATAAAAATACGGTCAGATTAGGAAAAGAGTGACTTTGTATAGAAGCACAATGTTAGCTGTGATCCTTTCTTCTCTGAAATCCTATTTAAATGCAAGTGCTTCCCTCATTAATCAATCCATGTTTAGTAATTGGTAAAAGGATTTCAAAATGGATTGAATATTTCTTTTGTTTGCCTATGCCACTTCTAAATGGATTGACACTTCTGTCTATATTACCCTGCCCAGGAGAGATTGATCGGGCAGTCTAGATAATAGAGTTCTAAAATGAAAGGCTTTAATTCACTCTTTCTGCCAAAGGCATTTCTGAGTCTGGCAGGGCTACTGTGCTTTACAGCCACTGGCTATTCCAGTGGCAGTATTGTTACACAACCTTATCCAGAGATATGTCTGCCCTCTTTATTTCAGGGGATTTGGAGCTCTAGTAAGACACCAGGCACAGTACCATTGCTAGAACCTACAATTTTATCATATTTGTAGACTTTGTCACTCATATCTCTAGTATCCTTCTGCAAATCTTTATGAGCATTTTGATCCAGCTACATCTAAAGAGTATCTGTGCTACATTTAGATTTTGTTTTTAGGGAACATTGAGCTCTAAAAGTTGATATCACAGGCACTGATTATTTTTGTTAATGGATTCAGATGGTTTGCTTTTGGCTGGACCTCAGTAAAGGACAGTTAAGGACAGTTATAGGTTGCTCGGAACATTGTCAGATCTTACATTAACTCTGATAAGGAACAATGTACTCCTGGCAAGCACAACTTTTGATGAGTTTGAAATGTCTCTTCTGACTTAAAATGGTCTTTTACATTCAGAAAAAACAGGAAGCAATGAGTAAAAAACTTCATCCCCCAATCGTCACATGTCACATTTCACTTCTATTCTTTCTGGGTATATCAAGAAAGAAGTATACACTTTATTAATAAAACAAAACCATATCATTGTACTAGACGTGTGAAATTAATGTGGGAAAAATAAATACTCTGAACCATAAGTAGATTTACACAAACTGAGGAAGTCAAAAAGCATTAGGTTATGCCCCACTCTTCTCTAATTATATGTTTGTTACAGTTTAATTAAGTGTAAAAAGACATTTGTTACAGCCTCATTATACATTTGTTGACAGTATAATTCAGTGTAATTATATGTTTGTTATCAGTGTAATTATATGTTTTTAAGTGTAATTATACATCTTTAATGTAATTATACATTTGTTACTGTTTAATTAAGTGTAAATATAAATTTGTTACATTGTAATTGTGCATTAATTATACAGTGTATTAAGTGTAATTATACATTGTAATTACAGTGTAATATTACTTTTTTGCAGTGTAATAACTTTTTTGCAGTGTAATTAGAACTTTTGTTACGTGTAATTATACTTTTGTTACAGTGTAATTATACCTTTTCTTAAAGTGTAATAAATTTGTTTAAGTGTACTTATAGGTTTGTTACAGTGTAAAATTATATTTTACAGTTATTATTACATTTTAGTGTAATTATACATTTGTTACAGTGTAATTATAACTTTTTTACAGTGTAATTATACGTTTTTTGCAGTGTAATTGAACATTTGGTCCAGTGTAATATGTTTGTTTCAGTGAAAACATACATTTGTTACAGTGTAAAAATACATTTGTTGCAATTTAATTAAGTGTAATAATAAATTTGTTACCGTGTAAACATAACTTTTGTTACAGTGTAATTATAAATTTGTTACAGTGTAATAATAAAGTTGTTACAGTTTAATTAATTGTAATTATACTTTTGTTACAGTGTAATAATACATTTATTGCAGTTTAGGTGTGATTATACATTTGTTACAGTGTAATAATACATTTGTTACAGTGCAATGTGCAATTATGTTTGTTGCAGTGTAATTATAAATTTGTTTAGTATAATTATACATTTGTTTCAGTTTAAGTGTAATTCTATTTTGTTACTGTGAAATGACATTTTTTCCAGTTTAATTAAGTGTAATTCATTTTGTTAAACTATAATAATACAATTGTTGCAGTGTAATAATAAATTTATTACAGTGTAATTATGAATTTTGTTACAGCCTATTAATGCATTTTGTTGCAGTTTAGCTAAGTGTAATTATAAGTTTGTTACAGTATACTTATACATTTGTTCCAGTTTAATTAAGTGTATTCGTACGTTGGTTACAGTGTTATAATACATTCGTTGCAGATTATATTAATGTAATTAAACGTTTGTCAATTTCTATTAAGTGTAATAATAAGTTATCACAATACATTTGTTGCTGTGTAATTATATATTTTTTTTGTAGTTATACATTGGTTTCAGTTTAAATAATTGTAAATACATGTTTGTTACAGTGAAATTTCATATTCGTTCCAGTTTAAGTGTTATTATATATTTGTTACAATATAGTAATGCAATTGTTGCAGTGTAATTATACATTTTGTCAGAATGCAATAAGACAATTGTTACAGTGATATACACACTTGTTATAGCCTATTAAGTGTACTTATAAGTTATCACTGAGTAAATACATTTGTTGCAAATTAATTGAGTGTAATTATACGTTTGTTACATTGTAATAATATATTTGTTACAGTGTAATAAGCCAATTGTTACAGCGTAATTATACATCTGTTATAGTCCTTTAAGTGTAATACGTTGTCTAGTGTGTTTTTAACTTTTTTACAGTGTGATAAGTATTTATATGTTTGTTACAATGAAATTACATATTTGTTAGTTTACTTAAGCGTAACCATACATATGTTACAGCGTAATAATACATTTGTTACAGTGTAATATTTGTAACATTTGTCAAAGTCTATTAAGTGTACTTATACGGTTTTATCACAGTGTAATTATACATTTGTTAGTGTAATAAAATTGTTGCAGTGTAATACATTTGTTACAGTATAGTTATAAATTTTGTTACAGTGTAATAATGCATTTGTTGCAGTTTAATTAAGTGTAACGATACGCTTGTTGCAGTGTACTTACACATTTTTTCCAGTTTAATTAAGTTTAATTATATGTTTGTTCCTGTGTATTAAAGGAGCATTGCGTAGCTTTTTACTTAAAAAAATCTTTAAGATAGAGTTTTCATTTTTACTTTTATGAGCCAACCATAATGTAATAGAAAGAATTACACCTTAATATCCACCACGGTTGTCTCTATCAGCCTGTAGGCTCAATTGTGTGCGGAGGAGTCGGGTCCGAATTGGCGGGAAAATTCACAAAATGTGACGTCATGCACGTTCTTGTCTACTTGTGCTCACATCCGGCCATTAGTAAGCAGCGGCAAATCCGACAATCGCTTGCAGTATCGTGAATCAAATGGACTCTGTGGACAGAAAGAAGCGACCAGTCTCCAGTACAATCCAGACACCCACGGCAAGTCCTCGTAAGTTTTTTTTTTTAAAAGCCTCATCTAGTGCGGCCAAGAGAGAGAGTGACCAGTGTTGGGTAAAGACAAGAGTCAACATTGGAGCGGCTTTTGATTCTTGGATTCTTGGAGGGAGCTATGGTCAGCACTGGGTATAAAAACAGAACCCGAGCTGGCTTTCTTTTTACTGCAAAGGTAAGACATAGTTACAGGCCATTTTGCAATATATTATTTTTTTGTTTTTGTGTTTATTGTTTACGAGTGTGCGCACCGAGAATGGGCATGAGACTGGCTGCAGTTTCTCTAACGGCCACTGGTGTCAGTAACGGTTAGAAATTTCAGAACCTACGCAATGCTCCTTTGATACATTTGTTGCAATTTAATTTAGTATAATTATACATTTCTTCGCTGCCCGATGAAACTCACGTATGTCCAAAACGGTTACTTTTCAGGAAGTGAAAAAAACACTGTAATTTCAAAAGCAGTTGAACGTAGCGTTGCATACTTGGTACGGCATCTTTAAATGTAACCATATTCTTGCCAGTGTAATGATATAATCCACATTTGACCAAAATCGAGTTTAAATGGACATATGTGCATATTTTACAGTAACGGTGGTCGATACGTGTTCTTCCGATCATTAATTAGAATGACCAAGTCGCGTTTCGTATTGACAGATGAATAGGCTACGCTCAGTTTATTAAATAGCCTAGGTCTCAGTTTATTAAATACGCTCAGTTTATTAAATAGCCTACGTCTCAGTTTATTAAATACGCTCCGTTTATTAAATGTCTCTTGCAAACTACGAAGGGACAATGAATCAATACACTGACATGGCAATGCTAGACTGATACTTTGTTTGCACAGTCCTACCATAATTTTGTGAATATATAATAAACTTGTGAACAGTTGTAAAAAATAAACGTTTGCTGATACTTTACCTCACAGTTTTATTCGGCTATCCAATGCTGAGCTTCCAGAGACGCTTAACCCTTTCACAGTTTAAAAGTTTAAAAGTTTAGAATATTCTAACTGAACCCCCAGCGTGAGTTTTTCAAGGCACCCGTTATTTAGAACTTGTCACTTTAATGTTTCCAGGGTGATGCGTCATTGCTTGTCACGTGACACAGCGCAACCACAACACAGCGCTGAATGAATGATGATCTGCTTTTATGTAATTTTTCCTTTTTTATTAAAAATATAAACAAATGTATTAGCTATAGCATGAAACACTGATATTCCGATTGCCAAATATGTGCTAGTGGATGTGTTTTGTTGTTTAAACACCTTTATAACGATCGAGTTAGTTGAGCTGTATGCGCAATGGGCGGCGCCATGTCAGTTTGTTTCACAGTTCAGAGAATCGGATCTGTTGGATTTACAACACGTCAATTTCTCCACTTCTCACGAAATACATGAAAGTAAGTGGCCGGTGAACTGGGAGAAGAATATGGTCAAATGTAAAGCTACTTACACAATGTGTATCTGATATGAATAAAAGTGTTGTCTTATTATAATGGAAAGGATTATTATTGCTGCTTCCATAGACATCAGTGTGTATTTTACAAACTTAAAATCATTGTTTTGCTAGTACTTATGTGTATTTAAGTGTCTGAAACCTAAAATAAACATTATGTGGTTGAAAACACTCAATAGTTGTGATATATGTGTCACGGTTGGTAAATTCTATGTCTTCTTCTTGTCTCGTGTTTTTGTTGTTATATGTGGACGCGCTGATTAGATGGGCGTTCCAATGATCAGCGCTCATCATCCATCCTCTCATTATCCAATCACCAGCTGCAGCTTGTCAGATCATGTGTATTTATACTCACCATTTTCTCATCTTCCCTGTCAGATCGTTGTATGTGGTTTCCCCGATGTCTGTGTTCCTGTCGCGTTCCAGTTCCTTGTCTTCCTTGTTCCGGTTCTCAGTCTGTGGATTATCTGGACATTATCTCTTTGTTCTGTGACATACATCACTGCACCGCTGTTTCAACACCATCACCTTCTGACCATCGGAGTTCCTGCGCCACTTGCCTGTTCGTCTGTGTTGAACTCACCCTCTGTTATCTTCTGTCAATAAAGAGTTAAACTGCACTTGCTTCCGTCAGTCTGTCATGACAATATGACCGCACTGAGTGCGTCCTTTTCTGGCTCAGCACCAGTCAACGCGCGAAAGCACGTTTGAATTTAGCAGTTGATCACGTGATGCACTGACCGTTCTGATCACACCGGTGTGAACGTACGTGCGAAAGGGTTAAGATGAAACTTCACGAGACCGGCGAGAGGCCACATAGGGTGGGAGATACGCGGCAAGATTGACAGCTTTGACACCAAATGGATATACGTGAAATTCAGATGACATGATTTCACAACTTTTCATTGGTCATTTAGATAATGTGAAGTGTACTGTATACGGAAATGAACCTGGACATTCTATCCGTCGAAAAATCTCAAAATCGGCAAAATGGACATACGTGGTTTTCATCGGACAGCGACGATTTGTTACATTGTAATAAGACATTTGTTAGAAAGTAATTATACATTTGTTACAGTATATTAAGTCTAATAATATGTTATCACAGTGTATTTATATGTTTGTTAGAGTGTAATTATAACTTTTGTTACAGTGTATTAAGTGTAATGAACCAACGCCAACATGACAACACAGAACACATGGCAGAATCACATGAGTGCCAGGGAATCACATGACAACACTGACATGAAACATGAACCAAAACCCAAATCAACTTGTGACAATCAGCATGATGACTAAATTATATTAGCTGGAATAAACTGTATACAGAAAGGGAGCAGAGAATATGACCGATTGTGAAGCTGTCCATAACTTATAGTGCAAGTTTACACTCTCTCGCAAACATCACGGAAGACATGCGACATGAATCTCTTTCTTCAAATCTGCACTTTGTTGTTTATGATGGCAGAATTTGCAAGTTTCAGTCAGAAAGCGGATGTGCTAATCTGAATGGCTCTGACTGGCAATCACATGCATAAGCTCAACAGAAACGTTTGTGATTTGTTAAAATGCTTAATGCTCCAAAACGAAATCTGATGGATTTCCACAGTTGGATAGAACGAATGAATGATAAGTATTGTACTTTGATTAACAAATATTATCACTTAAACGTATGTTCAATTATATAAATATTTTTTAAACAAATTTTCATGACTTTACCAAAACTTTATTTATTCTTCCAAAACTTTTCCTGGCCTGGAAATTGCAATTTTATAAATCTATTTCATGACCGTACGAACCTTGAATGTGCAACATTTAACAGTGACTGTTGGCAATAGTGGTTATTGGGGGGTACATGTATTCTCTGTGCAGAGGTATGACAGTGATGAAGTATTCATTTCCTCCCAGCTGGCTTGGCAGCATTGCTAACACCTGGATGATCAAACTCTTAACTGGGTCATCTCCACGGGGAATAGCACAAGTGGCCACTTACCTCATTAGAGCTCCCTATCATTTTTGAGCCTTCATGTTCATCTCTCTTTTCCCCTTCCACAACACTGTATTGACAGTCAAAAGCAAGTTGTAAAATAAAGGGGAAAAGGATAAATAAGTTGTAAGAATTCTAGAAAACGGCTAAATACTGTCGCAGAACAGGGTGTGAGTAGCAGGCAGTAGCAGACGAAGACTCGGATGAGTCTCAAGAAGATGAAGAAGAACATGAATCTCATTCCAACACAAAGTTTAATAAATCCATACAGGCAAGATAATCCAATAAGGGCAGAGAAACACACCTAACGTGAACGTGACCGAACAGAGAATGAATGTGAGGGTTCAATTTATTCAGCAATGTTTCTCTATTTATGGATACAACGCCAAGACACGCATGAGTGACGTATGTATGCATTTTCCACAGAAAACCATCCCAAAGGGTCTAAAATATAAACATTTATAGTAGGCTTACAATAGCGGATCACATTTTGAAAGAAGGATTGATGATGTATTGACTCATGTGTGTGCGTCCGTGCGTGCGTGTGTTCTGTGTGTGATTTAGATGAAAAAATGTCACAAAATCAAATATGTAATCATTTCTAGTCAAGAAAATAATTTAATGATAATTTTGTCAAATTAGGGAAAACAGATGTTTTTTTTTACAAGACAAAATGTAAAAAATAAATTAATAAAAATAAAAATAGTGGATCATTCGAGATGTGGTGGAAAAGACCACATCTTTGGTTTTTGATTTACAAGAATGAGTATCGGACATTGTTAATAAACAAATTAAATAAATTAGTGAGAACTTTAATTTGAAGACACAAATTAAATTACGTTAGATAGTCAGGGTTATATCAGAACATTTAAATAGAACTCAATCATTTTTAGATGTTTGTGATTATATGAAATTCTGCTCCAATACCCACCTAAATGTGAAGTTAGTCTTGGTCTGTATACTGTGTTTTATGCAAACTGTGGTAGTGAAAAATATGAAATCTTCATACTAATCATCATATACTATTGCCAATTTTAAGAAGAAGAATAGAAGACCTACTGTACCTCAAACCATTAGGGGCTTTCACACCGGAGGAACCTTTTGTCACGGCTGGTACAATGCAAACAGGGGCGAGGACTCAAGTGCAGGAGAATGATCTTTAATTACAAAAGAACAAAACCCACGAGGGGGAAATCGTATCTAATGAAAACAAAATAACAACAGAACATGAAAAGTGCTGGAGGATCACGGGGAACGGGAAACATTAGACAACGTACCGACACAGAATGCAAACAAGAGGGGACTTAAAAAGGGAAACCAATCAGGAGGGAACAGGTGGATGAACTCAAACAATAATCAGATAACAAGGGGGAGGGATAAGACAATGACACAAGCACATGACCCAAAACAACAAAACACCCATGTGCTGTGACACCTTTTCATTAAATGTGACACCTTTTCATTAAAGTACCCAGATTTGGCGTGTTCACACCACAGGAACTAGGAACTATGTTCTTTCTAGGAACTCTTTTGGAGGAATTCATTTAGGTCCTACTTCAGATTAGGATATAAACCAGCACTATAGGAACTATGTAAGTGTATGCTGATTTGCCGAAAGCACGCGAAACACCAGCGCCCGCCATTTTTAAAAAGATGTGTAAACACACAGATTATAGCCTAGATATTTACCCCAGAAACTAACTCTACATGGAAAACAGTGATAGATGGGCCTCTTAACCTTTACGCTGAGGAGAAAATCCAACGCAGCTTTGAGGGGACCAAGCCAAACATGATTATGTATTTCTGCTCAGCAACATTGGACATCAACCACACGCCATACGCTACTAACTTTTCATTACGGTCTACTCTCTAGTTCTATCGAATAAAGTATTATACAGGACTGTTCACAGATCGTAAACTAATGAACACGGAGAATGCGAGCACTGTTTGTTTGCTCAGGCTCTGGCAGGCATTCTCTGCGCCGTCAAAATAAAAGTCACAACAACAAGCGCGGCTTAAGTCACTTCAGAGTTCCTACTGTCGGTGTGAATGCAACCAGAAAACGTTCCTAGGTGAACCATTAGTTCTCGGGGAACCACCCTGGTGGTTAGTTCCTAGAACTATCCGGTGCGAAAGCCCCTATTGTTGGTATGGAATATGTAAGGAATAATTGACGACGGGCCATTGAATAATTGGCTGTTATACCTCGGGTTTGCATTATTTTTCTAATAATTCATTGGACCGGAGTCAATTATTCCACTTATTCAATTACCACACCTAAAAACATTGTTCAGATGTTGTATTACAAGACGTTTGTCAGGTTTTTGTCCTTAAAAAGCTCTTGTGTGTGGGACTAATTTCTTACGCATCTCATCCCAAGCCTCCGTTGCTAATTCCAAAACGTCATTTTAGAGCAGTCTAATGCAGTTACTAGAGAGAGAGAGAGAGAGAGAGAGAGAGAGAGAGAGAGAGAGAGAGAGAGAGAGAGAGAGAGAGAGAGAGAGAGAGAGATTAAGTGTGTGTGAATTACCTCAATCTGTGCGTCTCTCAACAGTGTTCCTCAACAGCTTCTACTAATAGCGAAACTACGTTTATCTGCACATAGCTAGTGAGAAACGTAATGTAGCTTTTAAGTTGCTAAACTATTTTACTGATAGCATTGTCAAAGCAGCGCTGACAACATGCGAGTTTGTGTCTGTATGTATGTGCGTTTGAGTAGGAGAGAGAAAAAGATTTGCGATTATCCATAATAACTAATAAACGCATAATACATACAAAACACTTGGAAATAATTTGTCGTTTTTATTGTTTTCTATATTTATTTGCTTGGTCAGTGGGTTTTGGTTATTTTGGTGGTGTAGGCTGTAATGATCTTTGAAATAAATAAAATAATTTGGTAAAGTGATATGGAACTGTAATGTGGTCAAGACCTGCCTGGAGCTACTTTTTATAATAGTAATACAAATAATTGCAAAACTTCTTAGAACATTCGTCAACCAATCATAATCAAGCATTCAACAGCCCCGTATAAGCAATCAGAATCCATTCCCTCTTTTAAAACTTGAGTTCTTGAGGTTGATCAAAGGCTTGCAGAGATAAGGAGCTATGTGGAGCTTTTCTTTGTCCTCTCTCTCTCTCTCTCTTTCTCTCTCTCTGCCTCTCCTTCTCTCAGGGGCTTTTGACAGTGGATGATAAATAATGGAAGTCATATGTAGCCTGGGGCTACACAGAACACAGCATCTGTGAAATCAAGACTCCCAGATCAAAAGATTAAAATGTGGAAAACACACCAACATTAATGACTGTGTGTGCATCCGTGTGTGCATGTGTCTTTTTCACATGCTATCAACCTGTGAATCTTTTGACTATATTGTTGATTAGCCTATAGATTAATTCATCCACTGGGATTGTGAAATGTGATTGGTTACGTCAATCTTATGCTTCAACAGAAAGTTCCATTATCTTTAGATGCCATGAAAAACGTTCTTTCTCTCAGTGGTTTCTGAACTCCATGCTTAGTGCAAAGCCAGTCCCGATTTTTTTTCTTGACCCTTGTGGCCATTCCATGTACTGCAACAGCAATCTTTATCAACACTATTTGTAGGTTACAAATGATTAACTTCTGTCTTTTTAAAAAAATATTCAAAAATAATTGAAAACAATACTGTAATAATAAGAACACTAATGTTATCTGTGGTATCTGTCAGAAGCTAGTGAGCAGCAATAAAGCACATGAGACAGGAGTAGCAAACTTCATCCATCTTGTTTAGGCCTACTCTTCAATTCCATTCTCACAAACATAGTAGTCACAATATAATTCACTTACGAACACATTATCATTCCTATCCATTGTGTTATAATTCCACTAATTGGGGAGGAGATCATTGGAAAGAGCTGGAAAGTGCTTGAATCACTCAGGTTTGTATAACATTTTAAGCAACAAAGTTTACTTTTCAGTTACTGACTTTAGTTGATAGTGAACAGTATCAAATTGTGTTGTTTAAACTTGGGTAAACAATTATGCTTATTTCTTTTAGAATGATGAGAATAATTTCATTATTTCTGTATTTAAGTTTCTAAACTTAAAAAGTGTGAGGAAAACATCACAGCTTCAAAGAGAAAGAAATCCTCAAACAGGTGGTCTAACTCGAAGGCACTCAGTGAGACACACTGCCACTCAGAGGACAAGTGCAAAACCGGGCTTTGTTCATTTAT